>NC_134266.1:220604868-220908277 GCF_031893055.1 Leptodactylus fuscus | reverse complement strand
AGTAACTGCCACTCCACATCTGTTCATCCATGGTGGAGCTCACATTGTAGGCAGGTGCCAGGGCCGCACTGACAGCCACTCCACATCTGCTCATCCATGGTGCAGCTCCCACTCCATGCAGGTGCCAGGGTAGCAGTGACTGCCACTCCATATCTGCTCACCCATGGTGCAGCTCCCACTGCAGGCACGTGCCAGGGTAGCACTGACAGCCACTCTACATCTGCTCATCCATGGTGCAGCTCCCACTGCAGGCAGGTGCCAGGGCAGCAGTAATTGCCACTCCACATCTTCTCATCCATGGTGGTGCTCAGATTGTAGGCAGGTGCCAGGGCAGCACTGACAGCCACTCTACATCTGCTCATCCATGGTGGAGCTCACATTGCAGGCAGGTGCCAGGGCAGCAGTAACTGCCACTCCACAGCTGCTCATCCATGGTGCAGCTCCCACTCCATGCAGGTGCCAAGGTAGCTGTGACTGTCACTTCATAAATGCTCATCCATGGTGTAGCTCCTACTCCAGGCAGGTGCCAGGGTAGCAATAAATGCCACTCCACATCTGTTCATCCATGGTGCAGCTCCCACTCCATGCAGGTGCCAGGGTAGCAGTAACTGCCACTCCACATCTGTTCATCCATGGTGGAGCTCACATTGTAGGCACGTGCCAGGGCAGCACTGACAGCCACTCTACATCTGCTCATCCATGGTGCAGCTCCCATTGCAGGCAAGTGCCAGGGCAGCAGTAACTGCCACTCCACAGCTGCTCATCCATGGTGGAGCTCCCACTCCATGCAGGTGCCAGGGTAGCAGTGACTGCCACTCCACAGCTGCTCATCCTTGGTGCAACTCCCATTGCAGGCAGGTGCCAGGGCCGCAGTAACTGCCACTCCACAGCTGCTCATTCATGGTGCAGATCCTACTCCATGCAGGTGCAAGGGCAGCAGTAATTGCCACTCCACATCCGCTCATCCATGGTGGAACTCACATTGCAGGCAGGTGCCAGGGCAGCAGTAACTGCCACTCCACAGCTGCTCATACATGGTGCAGCTGCCACTCCATGCAGGTGCCAGGATAGCAGTGACTGCCACTCCATATCTGCTCATCTATGGTGCAGCTCCCACTGCAGGCAGGTGCCAGGATAGCAGTGACTGCCACTCCACAGCTGCTCACCCATGGTGCAGCTCCCACTGCAGGCAGGTGCCAGGATAGCAGTGACTGCCACTCCACAGCTGCTCATCCTTGGTGCAGCTCCTACTCCAGGCAGGTGTAAAGGCAGCAGTAACTGCCACTCCACTGCTGCTTATCTTTGGTGGAGCTCACATTGTAGGCAGGTGCCAGGGCAGCACTGACAGCCACTCTACATCTGCTCATCCATGGTGCAGCTCCCATTGCAGGCAGGTGCCAGGGCAGCAGTAACTGCCACTCCACATCTGCTCATCCATGGTGCAGCTCACACTCCATGCAGGTGCCAGGGTAGCAGTGACTGCCACTCCATATCTGCTCATCCATGGTGCAGCTCCCACTCCAGGCAGGTGCCAGGGCAGCAGTAACTGCCAATCCACATCTGCTCATCCATGGTGGAGCTAACATTGCAAGCAGGTTCCAGGGCAGCAGTAACTGCCACTCCACATCTGCTTATCCATGGTGCCCCTCCCACTGCAGGCAGGTGCCAGGGCAGCAGTGACTGCCACTCCACATCTGCTCATCCATGGTGCAGCTCCTACTCCAGGCAGGTGCCAGGGCAGCAGTAATTGCCACTACACATCTGCTAATCCATGGTGGAGCTCACATTGCAGGCAGGTGCCAGGGCTGCAGTAACTTCCACTCCACATCTGCTTATCCATGGTGGAGCGCACATTGTAGGCAGGTGCCAGGGCAGCACTGACAGCCACTCTACATCTGCTCATCCATGGTGCAGCTCCCATTACAGGCAGGTGCCAGGGCAGCAGTAACTGCCACTCCACAGCTGCTCATCCATGGTGCAGCTCCCACTCCATGCAGATGCCAAGATAGCAGTGACTGCCACTCCATATCTGCTCATCCATGGTGCAGCTCCCACTGCAGGCAGGTGCCAGGGTAGCAATGACTGCCACTCCATATCTGCTCATCCATGGTGCAGCTCCCACTCCTGGCAGGTGCCAGGGCAGCAGTCACTACCACTCCACATCTGCTTATCCATGGTGGAGCTCCCATTGCAGGCAGGTGCCAGGGTAGCAGTGACTGCCACTCCATATGCGCTCATCCATGGTGGAGCTCACATTGTAAGCAGGTGCCAGGGCAGAAACTGCCACTCCACATCTGCTCATCCATGGTGCAGCTCCTATTGCAGGTAGGTGCCAGGGGAGCAGTAACTGCCACTCCACAGCTTCTCATCCATGGTGGAGCTCACATTGTAGACAGGTGCCAGGGCAGCACTGACAGCCACTCTACATCTGTTCATCCATGGTGCAGCTCCTACTCCAGGCAGGTGCAGGGGAAGCAGTAACTGCCACTCCACATCTGCTCGTTCATGGTGCAGCTCCCACTCCAGGCAGATGCCAGGGTAGCAGTGACTGCCACTCCGCAGCTGCTCATCCATGGTGCAGCTCCCATTGCATGCAGGTGCCAGGGTAGTAGTAACTGCCACTCCACATCTGCTCATCCATGGTGGAGCTCCCACTCCATGTAGGTGCCAGGGTAGCAGTGACTGCCACTACACAGCTGCTCATCCATGGTGCAGCTCTTATTGCAGGCAGGTGCCAGGGTAGCAGTAACTGCAACTCCACATCTTTTCATTCATCGTGCAGCCCCTACTCCAGGCAGGTGCAAGGGCAGCAGTAACTGCCACTCCACAGCTGCTCATCTATGGTGGAGCTCACATTGCAGGCAGGTGCCAGGGTAGCAGTAATTGCCATTACACATCTGCTCATCCATGGTGGAGTTCACATTGTAGGCAGGTGCAAGGGCAGCAGTAACCTCGACTCCTCAGCTGCTCATCCATTGTGCAGCTTCCACTCCATGCAGGTGCCAGGGTAGCAGTGACTTCCACTCCATATCTGCTCATCCATGGTGCAGCTCCCACTCCAGACAGGAACCAGGGCAGCAATAACTGCCACTCCACATCTGCTCGTCCATGGTGCAGCTCCCATTGCAGGCAGGTGGCAAGGCAGCAGTAACTACCACTCCACATCTGCTCATCCACGGTGGAGCTAACATTGTAGGCAGGTGCCAGGGCAGCAGTGACTGCCACTCTACATCTGCTCGTCCATGGTGCAGCTCCCATTGCAGGCAGGTGCCAGGGCAGCAGTGAAAGCCACTCCACATCTGCTCGTCCATGGTGCAGCTCCCACTACAGGCAGGTACCAGGGCAGCAGAAACTGCCACTTCACATCTGCTCATCCATGGTGCAGCTCACATTGCAGGCAGGTGCCAGGGCAGCAGTGACTGCCACTCCACAGCTGCTCATCCATGGTGCAGCTCCCACTCCAGGCATATGCCAGGGCAGCACTGACAGCCACTCTACATCTGTTCATCCATGGTGCATCTCCCACTCCAGGCAGATGCCAGGGTAGCAGTGACTGCCACTCCACAGCTGCTCATCCATGGTGCAGCTCCCACTCCAGGCAGGTGCCAGGGCAGTAGTAACTGCCACTCCACATCTGCTCGTCCATGGTGCAGCTCCCACTCCATGCAGGTGCCAGGGTAGCAGTGACTGCCACTACACAGCTGCTCATCCATGGTGCAGCTCTTATTGCAGGCAAGTGCCAGGGCAGCAGTATCTGCCACTCCAGATCTGCTCATCCATGGTGGAGCTTAGATTGTAGGCAGGTGCCAGGGCAGCACTGACAGGCACTCTACATCTACTCATCCATTGTGCAGCTCCCATTGCAGGCAGGTGCCAGGACAGCAGTAACTGCCACTCCACATCTACTCATCCATGGTGGAGCTAACATTGCAGGCAGGTGCCAGGGCAGCACTGACAGCCACTCTACATCTACTCATCCATGGTGTAGCTCCCATTGCAGGCAGGTGCCAGGACAGCAGTAACTGCCACTCCACATCTGCTCATCCATGGTGCAGCTCACATTGCAGGCAGGTGCAAGGGCAGCAGTAACTGCCACTTCACATCTGCTCATCCATGGTGCAGCTCCCACTCCAGACAGGTACCAGGGCAGCAGTGACTGCCACTTCACATATGCTTATCCATGGTGCAGCTCCCATTGCAGGCAGGTGCCAGGGCAGCAGTAACTGCCACTCCACATCTGCTCATCCATGGTGGAGCTCACATTGTAGGCAGGTGCCAGGGCAGCAGTAACCGCAACTCCACAGCTGCTCATCCATGGTGCAGCTCCTACTCCAGGCAGGTGCAAGGGAAGCAGTAACTGCCACTCCACATTTGCTCGTCCATGGTGCAGCTCCCACTCCAGGCAGATGCCAGGGTAGCAGTGACTGCCACTCCACAGCTGCTCATCCATGGTGCAGCTCCCACTCCATGCAGGTGCCAGGGTAGCAGTGACTGCCACTACACAGCTGCTCATCCATGGTGCAGCTCTTATTGCAGGCAGGTGCCAGGGCAGCAGTATCTGCCACTCCAGATCTGCTCATCCATGGTGGAGCTTAGATTGTAGGCAGGTGCCAGGGCAACACTGACAGCCACTCCACATCTGCTCATCCATGGTGCAGCTCCCATTGCAGGCAGGTGCAAGGGCAGCAGTAACTGCCACTCCAGATCTGCTCATCCATGGTGCAGCTCCCTCTCCATGCAGGTGCCAGGGTAGCAGTGACTGACACTCCATATCTGCTCATCCATGGTGCAGCTCCCATTGCAGGCAGGTGCCAGGGCAGCAGTGACTGCCACTCCACATCTGCTCATCCATGGTGCAGCTGCCACTATAGGCAGATTCCAGGGCAGCACTGACAGCCACTCTACATCTGATTATCCACGGTGCAGCTCCCATTGCAGGCAGGTGCCAGGGCAGCAGTGACTGCCACTTCACATATGCTTATCCATGGTGCAGCTCCCATTGCAGGCAGGTGCCAGGGCAGCAGTAACCGCGACTCCACAGCTGCTCATCCATGGTGCAGCTCCCACTCCATGCAGGTGCCAGGGTAGCAGTGACTGCCACTCCACATCTGCTCAGGCAGGTGCCAGGATAGCAGTGACTGCCACTCCACAGCTGCTCATCCATGGTGCAGCTCCTACTCCAGGCACGTGCAAGGGCAGCAGTAACTGCCACTCCACAGCTGCTCATCCATGGTGCAGCTCCCACTCCATGCAGGTGCCAAGATAGCAGTGACTGCCACTCCATATCTGCTCATCTATAGTGCAGCTCCCATTGCAGGCAGGTGCCAGGGCAGCAGTGACTGCCACTCCACAGCTGCTCATCCTTGGTGCAGCTCCCATTGCAGGCAGGTGCCAGGGCAGCAGTGACTGCCACTCCACAGCTGCTCATCCATGGTGCAGATCCTACTCCAGGCAGGTGCAAGGGCAGCAGTAACTGCCACTCCACAGCTGCTCATCCATGTTGCAGCTCCTATTGCAGGCAGGTGCCAGGGCAGCAGTGACAGCCACTCCACATCTGCTCATCCACGGTGCCTCTCCCACTGCAGCAGGTGCCAGGGCAGCAGTAACTGCCACTCCACATCTGCTCATCCAAGGTGGAGATCACATTGCAGGCAGGTGCCAGGGCAGCAGTAACTGCCACTCCACATCTGCTCATCCATGGTGGAGATCACATTGTAGGCAGGTGCCAGGGCAGCACTGACAGCCACTCTACATCTGCTCATCCATGGTGCAGCTCCCATTGCAGGCAGGTGCAATGGCAGCAGTAACTGCCACTCCACATCTGCTCATCCATGATGCAGCTGCCACTGTAAGCAGATATCAGGGCAGCAGTGACTGCCACTCCACATCTGCTCATCCATGGTGCAGCTGCCACTGTAAGCAGATACCAGGGCAGCAGTGACTGCCACTTCACATATGCTTATCCATGGTGCAGTTCCTATTGCAAGCAGCTGCCAGGGCAGCAGTAACTGCCACTCCACATCTGCTCATCCATGGTGGAGCTCACATTGCAGGCAGGTACCAGGGCAGCAGTAACTGCCACTCCACAGCTGCTCATCCATGGTGCAGCTCCCACTCCATGCAGGTGCCAAGATAGCAGTGACTGCCACTCCATATCTGCTCATCTATAGTGCAGCTCCCACTGCAGGCAGTTGCCAGGGTAGCAATGACTGCCACTCCACTGCTGCTTATCTTTGGTGCAGCTCCCATTGCAGGCAGGTGCCAGGGCAGCACTGACAGCCACTCTACATCTGCTCAGGCAGGTGCCAGGATAGCAGTGACTGCCACTCCACAGCTGCTCATCCATGGTGCAGCTCCTATTGCAGGCAGGTGCCAGGGCAGCAGTAACTGCCACTCCACATCTGCTCATCCATGGTGGAGCTCACATTGCAGGCAGGTGCCAGGGCAGCAGTAACTGCCACTCCACAGCTGCTCATCCATGGTGCAGCTCCCACTCCATGCAGGTGCCAAGATAGCAGTGACTGCCACTCCATATCTGCTCATCTATAGTGCAGCTCCCACTGCAGGCAGGTGCCAGGGTAGCAATGACTGCCACTCCACTGCTGCTTATCTTTGGTGCAGCTCCCATTGCAGGCAGGTGCCAGGGCAGCACTGACAGCCACTCTACATCTGCTCAGGCAGGTGCCAGGATAGCAGTGACTGCCACTCCACAGCTGCTCATCCATGGTGCAGATCCTACTCCAGGCAGGTGCAAGGGCAACAGTAACTGCCACTCCACAGCTGCTCATCCAAGGTGGAGCTCACATTGCAGGCAGGTGCCAGGGCAGCAGTAACTGCCACTCCACATCTGCTCATCCATGGTGGAGCTCACATTGTAGGCAGGTGCCAGGGCAGCACTGACAGCCACTCTACATCTGCTCATCCATGGTGCAGCTCCCATTGCAGGCAGGTGCAAGGGCAACAGTAACTGACACTCCACATCTGCTCATCCATGGTGCAGCTGCTACTATAGGTAGATTCCAGGGCAGCAATGACTGCCACTCCACATCTGCTCATCCATGGTGCAGCTGCCACTATAGGCAGATTCCAGGGCAGCAATGACTGCCACTTCACATCTGCTCATCCATGGTGCAGCTCCCTCTCCAGGCAGATTCCAGGGTAGCAGTGACTGCCACTCCACAGCTGCTCATCCATGGTGTAGCTCCCATTGCATGCAGGTGCCAGGGCAGCAGTAACTGCCACTCCACATCTGCTCATCCATGGTGGAGCTCACATTGTAGGCAGGTGCCAGGGCAGCACTGACAGCTACTCTACATGTGCTCATCCATGGTGCACCTCCCATTGCAGGCAGGTGCCAGGGCAGCAGTAACCGCCACTCCACAGCTGCTCATCCATGGTGCAGCTCCCACTCCATGCAGGTGCCAGGGCAGCAGTAACCGCCACTCCACAGCTGCTCATCCATGGTGGAGCTCCAACTCCATGCAGGTGCCAGGGTAGCAGTGACTGCCACTCCATATCCGCTTATCCATGGTGCCGCTCCCACTGCAGGCAGGTGCCAGGGCAGCAGTGACTGCCACTCCACATCTTCTCATCCTTGGTGCAGCTCCCATTGCAGGCAGGTGCCAGGGCAGCACTGACAGCCACTGTACATCTGCTCAGGCAGGTGCCAGGGTAGCACTGACAGCCACTCTACATCTGCTCATCCATGGTGCAGCTCCTATTGCAGGCAGGTGCCAGGGCAGCACTGACAGCCACTCTACATCTGCTCATCCATGGTGCAGCTCCCATTGCAGGCAGGTGCCAGGGTAGCAGTGACTGCCACTCCACAGCTGCTCATCCATGGTGCAGTTCCCATTGCAAGCAGCTGCCAGGGCAGCAGCAACTGCCACTCCACATCTGCTCATCCATGGTGCAGCTGCCACTGTAAGCAGATACCAGGGCAGCAGTGACTTCCACTCCATATCTGCTCATCTGTAGTGCAGCTCCCACTGCAGGCAGGTGCCAGGGTAGCAATGACTGCCACTCCACTGCTGCTTATCTTTTGTGCAGGTCCCATTGCAGGCAGGTGCCAGGGCATCAGTAACTGCCACTCCACAGCTGCTCATCCTTGGTGCAGCTCCCATTGCAGGCAGGTGCCAGGGTAGCACTGACAGCCACTCTACATCTGCTCAGGCAAGTGCCAGGATAGCAGTGACTGCCACTCCACAGCTGCTCATCCATGTTGCAGCTCCTATTGCAGGCAGGTGCAAGGGCAGCACTGACAGCCACTCCACATCTGCTCATCCACGATGCCCCTCCCACTGCAGGCAGGTGCCAGGGCAGCAGTAACTGCCACTCCACATCTGCTCATCCATGGTGCAGCTCCCATTGCAGGCAGGTGCAAGGGCAGCAGTAACTGACACTCCACATCTGCTCATCCATGGTGCAGCTGCCACTATAGGCAGATTCCAGGGCAGCAATGACTGCCACTTCACATCTGCTCATCCATGGTGCAGCTCCCTCTCCAGGCAGGTGCAAGGGCAGCAGTGACTGCCACTCCACAGCTGCTCATCCATGGTGCAGCTCCCATTGCATGCAGGTGCCAGGGCAGCAGTAACTGCCACTCCACATCTGCTCATCCATGGTGGAGCTCACATTGTAGGCAGGTGCCAGGGCAGCACTGACAGCTACTCTACATCTGCTCATCCATGGTGCACCTCCCACTCCATGCAGGTGCCAGGGCAGCAGTGACTGCCACTCCACAGCTGCTCATCCATGGTGCAGCTCCTACTCCAGGCAGGTGCAAGGGCAGCAGTAACTGCCACTCCACAGCTGCTCATCCATGGTGGAGATAACATTGCAGGCAGGTGCCAGGACAGCAGTAACTGCCACTCCACATCTGCTCATCCATGGTGCAGCTCCCACTCCATGCAGGTGCCAGGGTAGCAGTGACTGCCACTCCACAGCTGCTCATCTTTGGTGGAGCTCACATTGCAGGCAGGTGCCAGGGTAGCAGTAACTGCCACTCCACAGCTGCTCATCCATGGTGCAGCTCCCACTCCATGCAGGTGCCAAGATAGCAGTGACTGCCACTCCATATCTGCTCATCTATAGTGCAGCTCCCATTGCAGGCAGGTGCCAGGGCAGCACTGACAGCCACTCTACATCTGCTCAGGCAGGTGCCAGGGAAGCACTGACAGCCACTCTACATCTGCTCATCCATGGTGCAGCTCCTATTGCAGGCAGGTGCCAGGGCAGCAGTAACTGCCACTCCACAGCTGCTCATCCATGGTGCAGCTCCCATTGCAGGCCGGTGCCAGGGCAGCAATAACTGCCACTCCACATCTGCTCATCTACGGTGCCCCTCCCACTGCAGGCAGGTGCCAGGGCAGAAGTAACTTCCACTCCACATCTGCTTATCCATGGTGGAGATCACATTGCAGGCAGGTGCCACGGCAGCACTGACAGCCACTCTACATCTGCTCGTCCATGATGCAGCTCCCATTGCAGGCAGGTGCCAGGGCAGCAGTAACTGCCACTCCACATCTGCTCATCCACGGTGGCGCTAACATTGTAGGCAAGTGCCAGGGCAGCAGTGACTGCCACTCTACATCTGCTCGTCCATGGTGCAGCTCCCATTGCAGGCAGGTGCCAGGGCAGCAGTGACAGCCACTCCACATTTGCTCGTCCATGGTGCAGCTCCCACTACAGGCAGGTGCCAGGGCAGCAGTGACTGCCACTCCACATCTGCTCATCCATGGTGCAGCTCCCACTACAGGCAGGTGCCAGGGCAGCAGTGACTGCCACTTCACATCTGCTCATCCATGGTGCAGCTCCCATTGCAGGCAGGTGCCAGGGCAGCAATAACTGCCACTCCACATCTGCTCATCTACGGTGCCCCTCCCACTGCAGGCAGGTGCCAGGGCAGCAGTAACTTCCACTCCACATCTGCTTATCCATGGTGGAGATCACATTGCAGGCAGGTGCCAGGGCAGCACTGACAGCCACTCTACATCTGTTCATCCATGGTGCAGCTCCTACTCCAGGCAGGTGCAGGGGAAGCAGTAACTGCCACTCCACATCTGCTCGTTCATGGTGCAGCTCCCACTCCAGGCAGATGCCAGGGTAGCAGTGACTGCCAATCCGCAGCTGCTCATCCATGGTGCAGCTCCCATTGCATGCAGGTGCCAGGGTAGTAGTAACTGCCACTCCACATCTGCTCATCCATGGTGGAGCTCCCACTCCATGTAGGTGCCAGGGTAGCAGTGACTGCCACTACACAGCTGCTCATCCATGGTGCAGCTCTTATTGCAGGCAGGTGCCAGGGTAGCAGTAACTGCAACTCCACATCTTTTCATTCATCGTGCAGCCCCTACTCCAGGCAGGTGCAAGGGCAGCAGTAACTGCCACTCCACAGCTGCTCATCTATGGTGGAGCTCACATTGCAGGCAGGTGCCAGGGTAGCAGTAATTGCCATTACACATCTGCTCATCCATGGTGGAGTTCACATTGTAGGCAGGTGCAAGGGCAGCAGTAACCTCGACTCCTCAGCTGCTCATCCATTGTGCAGCTTCCACTCCATGCAGGTGCCAGGGTAGCAGTGACTTCCACTCCATATCTGCTCATCCATGGTGCAGCTCCTATTGCAGGCAGGTGCCAGGGCAGCAGTAACTGCCACTCCATATCTGCTCATCCATTGGTGGAGCTCACATTGCAGGCAGGTGCCAGGGCAGCAATAACTGCCACTCCACATCTACTCATCCATGGTGGAGCTCCCACTCCTTGCAGGTGCCAGGGTAGCAGTGACTGCCACTCCATATCCGCTTATCCATGGTGCCGCTCCCACTGCAGGCAGGTGCCAGGGCAGCAGTAACTTCCACTCCACAGCTGCTCATCCACGGTGCAGCTCCCACTCCAGGCATGTGCCAGGGTAGCAGTGACTGCCATTCCATATCCGCTTATCCATGGTGCAGCTCCTATTGCAGGCAGGTGCCAGGGCAGCAGTAACTGCCACTCCACATCTGCTCATCCACGGTGGAGCTAACATTGTAGGCAGGTGTCAAGGCAGCAGTGACTGCCACTCTACATCTGCTCATCCATGGTACAGCTCCGATTGCAGGCAGGTGCCAGCGCAGCAGTAACTTCCACTCCACATCTGGTCATCCATTGTGCAGCTCCCACTCCAGACAGGTGCCAGGGCAGCAGTAACTGCCACTCCACAGCTGCTCATCCATGGTGGAGCTCACATTACAGGCAGGTGCCAGGGCAGCACTGACAGCCACTCTACATCTACTCATCCATGGTGCAGCTGCCATTGCAGGCAGGTGCCAGGGCAGCAATAACTGCCACTCCACATCTGCTCGTCCATGGTGCAGCTCCCATTGCAGGCAGGTGGCAAGGCAGCAGTAACTACCACTCCACATCTGCTCATCCACGGTGGAGCTAACATTGTAGGCAGGTGCCAGGGCAGCAGTGACTGCCACTCTACATCTGCTCGTCCATGGTGCAGCTCCCATTGCAGGCAGGTGCCAGGGCAGCAGTGAAAGCCACTCCACATCTGCTCGTCCATGGTGCAGCTCCCACTACAGGCAGGTACCAGGGCAGCAGAAACTGCCACTTCACATCTGCTCATCCATGGTGCAGCTCACATTGCAGGCAGGTGCCAGGGCAGCAGTGACTGCCACTCCACAGCTGCTCATCCATGGTGCAGCTCCCACTCCAGGCATATGCCAGGGCAGCACTGACAGCCACTCTACATCTGTTCATCCATGGTGCATCTCCCACTCCAGGCAGATGCCAGGGTAGCAGTGACTGCCACTCCACAGCTGCTCATCCATGGTGCAGCTCCCACTCCAGGCAGGTGCCAGGGCAGTAGTAACTGCCACTCCACATCTGCTCGTCCATGGTGCAGCTCCCACTCCATGCAGGTGCCAGGGTAGCAGTGACTGCCACTACACAGCTGCTCATCCATGGTGCAGCTCTTATTGCAGGCAAGTGCCAGGGCAGCAGTATCTGCCACTCCAGATCTGCTCATCCATGGTGGAGCTTAGATTGTAGGCAGGTGCCAGGGCAGCACTGACAGCCACTCTACATCTACTCATCCATTGTGCAGCTCCCATTGCAGGCAGGTGCCAGGACAGCAGTAACTGCCACTCCACATCTACTCATCCATGGTGGAGCTAACATTGCAGGCAGGTGCCAGGGCAGCACTGACAGCCACTCTACATCTACTCATCCATGGTGTAGCTCCCATTGCAGGCAGGTGCCAGGACAGCAGTAACTGCCACTCCACATCTGCTCATCCATGGTGCAGCTCACATTGCAGGCAGGTGCAAGGGCAGCAGTAACTGCCACTTCACATCTGCTCATCCATGGTGCAGCTCCCACTCCAGACAGGTACCAGGGCAGCAGTGACTGCCACTTCACATATGCTTATCCATGGTGCAGCTCCCATTGCAGGCAGGTGCCAGGGCAGCAGTAACTGCCACTCCACATCTGCTCATCCATGGTGGAGCTCACATTGTAGGCAGGTGCCAGGGCAGCAGTAACCGCAACTCCACAGCTGCTCATCCATGGTGCAGCTCCTACTCCAGGCAGGTGCAAGGGAAGCAGTAACTGCCACTCCACATTTGCTCGTCCATGGTGCAGCTCCCACTCCAGGCAGATGCCAGGGTAGCAGTGACTGCCACTCCACAGCTGCTCATCCATGGTGCAGCTCCCACTCCATGCAGGTGCCAGGGTAGCAGTGACTGCCACTACACAGCTGCTCATCCATGGTGCAGCTCTTATTGCAGGCAGGTGCCAGGGCAGCAGTATCTGCCACTCCAGATCTGCTCATCCATGGTGGAGCTTAGATTGTAGGCAGGTGCCAGGGCAACACTGACAGCCACTCCACATCTGCTCATCCATGGTGCAGCTCCCATTGCAGGCAGGTGCAAGGGCAGCAGTAACTGCCACTCCAGATCTGCTCATCCATGGTGCAGCTCCCTCTCCATGCAGGTGCCAGGGTAGCAGTGACTGACACTCCATATCTGCTCATCCATGGTGCAGCTCCCATTGCAGGCAGGTGCCAGGGCAGCAGTGACTGCCACTCCACATCTGCTCATCCATGGTGCAGCTGCCACTATAGGCAGATTCCAGGGCAGCACTGACAGCCACTCTACATCTGATTATCCACGGTGCAGCTCCCATTGCAGGCAGGTGCCAGGGCAGCAGTGACTGCCACTTCACATATGCTTATCCATGGTGCAGCTCCCATTGCAGGCAGGTGCCAGGGCAGCAGTAACCGCGACTCCACAGCTGCTCATCCATGGTGCAGCTCCCACTCCATGCAGGTGCCAGGGTAGCAGTGACTGCCACTCCACATCTGCTCAGGCAGGTGCCAGGATAGCAGTGACTGCCACTCCACAGCTGCTCATCCATGGTGCAGCTCCTACTCCAGGCACGTGCAAGGGCAGCAGTAACTGCCACTCCACAGCTGCTCATCCATGGTGCAGCTCCCACTCCATGCAGGTGCCAAGATAGCAGTGACTGCCACTCCATATCTGCTCATCTATAGTGCAGCTCCCATTGCAGGCAGGTGCCAGGGCAGCAGTGACTGCCACTCCACAGCTGCTCATCCTTGGTGCAGCTCCCATTGCAGGCAGGTGCCAGGGCAGCAGTGACTGCCACTCCACAGCTGCTCATCCATGGTGCAGATCCTACTCCAGGCAGGTGCAAGGGCAGCAGTAACTGCCACTCCACAGCTGCTCATCCATGTTGCAGCTCCTATTGCAGGCAGGTGCCAGGGCAGCAGTGACAGCCACTCCACATCTGCTCATCCACGGTGCCTCTCCCACTGCAGCAGGTGCCAGGGCAGCAGTAACTGCCACTCCACATCTGCTCATCCAAGGTGGAGATCACATTGCAGGCAGGTGCCAGGGCAGCAGTAACTGCCACTCCACATCTGCTCATCCATGGTGGAGCTCACATTGTAGGCAGGTGCCAGGGCAGCACTGACAGCCACTCTACATCTGCTCATCCATGGTGCAGCTCCCATTGCAGGCAGGTGCAAGGGCAGCAGTAACTGCCACTCCACATCTGCTCATCCATGATGCAGCTGCCACTGTAAGCAGATATCAGGGCAGCAGTGACTGCCACTCCACATCTGCTCATCCATGGTGCAGCTGCCACTGTAAGCAGATACCAGGGCAGCAGTGACTGCCACTTCACATATGCTTATCCATGGTGCAGTTCCTATTGCAAGCAGCTGCCAGGGCAGCAGTAACTGCCACTCCACATCTGCTCATCCATGGTGGAGCTCACATTGCAGGCAGGTACCAGGGCAGCAGTAACTGCCACTCCACAGCTGCTCATCCATGGTGCAGCTCCCACTCCATGCAGGTGCCAAGATAGCAGTGACTGCCACTCCATATCTGCTCATCTATAGTGCAGCTCCCACTGCAGGCAGTTGCCAGGGTAGCAATGACTGCCACTCCACTGCTGCTTATCTTTGGTGCAGCTCCCATTGCAGGCAGGTGCCAGGGCAGCACTGACAGCCACTCTACATCTGCTCAGGCAGGTGCCAGGATAGCAGTGACTGCCACTCCACAGCTGCTCATCCATGGTGCAGCTCCTATTGCAGGCAGGTGCCAGGGCAGCAGTAACTGCCACTCCACATCTGCTCATCCATGGTGGAGCTCACATTGCAGGCAGGTGCCAGGGCAACAGTAACTGCCACTCCACAGCTGCTCATCCATGGTGCAGCTCCCACTCCATGCAGGTGCCAAGATAGCAGTGACTGCCACTCCATATCTGCTCATCTATAGTGCAGCTCCCACTGCAGGCAGGTGCCAGGGTAGCAATGACTGCCACTCCACTGCTGCTTATCTTTGGTGCAGCTCCCATTGCAGGCAGGTGCCAGGGCAGCACTGACAGCCACTCTACATCTGCTCAGGCAGGTGCCAGGATAGCAGTGACTGCCACTCCACAGCTGCTCATCCATGGTGCAGATCCTACTCCAGGCAGGTGCAAGGGCAACAGTAACTGCCACTCCACAGCTGCTCATCCATGTTGCAGCTCCTATTGCAGGCAGGTGCCAGGGCAGCACTGACAGCCACTCCACATCTGTTCATCCACGGTGCCCCTCCCACTGCAGGCAGGTGCCAGGGCAGCAGTAACTGCCACTCCACATCTGCTCATCCAAGGTGGAGCTCACATTGCAGGCAGGTGCCAGGGCAGCAGTAACTGCCACTCCACATCTGCTCATCCATGGTGGAGCTCACATTGTAGGCAGGTGCCAGGGCAGCACTGACAGCCACTCTACATCTGCTCATCCATGGTGCAGCTCCCATTGCAGGCAGGTGCAAGGGCAACAGTAACTGACACTCCACATCTGCTCATCCATGGTGCAGCTGCTACTATAGGCAGATTCCAGGGCAGCAATGACTGCCACTCCACATCTGCTCATCCATGGTGCAGCTGCCACTATAGGCAGATTCCAGGGCAGCAATGACTGCCACTTCACATCTGCTCATCCATGGTGCAGCTCCCTCTCCAGGCAGATTCCAGGGTAGCAGTGACTGCCACTCCACAGCTGCTCATCCATGGTGCAGCTCCCATTGCATGCAGGTGCCAGGGCAGCAGTAACTGCCACTCCACATCTGCTCATCCATGGTGGAGCTCACATTGTAGGCAGGTGCCAGGGCAGCACTGACAGCTACTCTACATGTGCTCATCCATGGTGCACCTCCCATTGCAGGCAGGTGCCAGGGCAGCAGTAACCGCCACTCCACAGCTGCTCATCCATGGTGCAGCTCCCACTCCATGCAGGTGCCAGGGCAGCAGTAACCGCCACTCCACAGCTGCTCATCCATGGTGGAGCTCCAACTCCATGCAGGTGCCAGGGTAGCAGTGACTGCCACTCCATATCCGCTTATCCATGGTGCCGCTCCCACTGCAGGCAGGTGCCAGGGCAGCAGTGACTGCCACTCCACATCTTCTCATCCTTGGTGCAGCTCCCATTGCAGGCAGGTGCCAGGGCAGCACTGACAGCCACTCTACATCTGCTCAGGCAGGTGCCAGGGTAGCACTGACAGCCACTCTACATCTGCTCATCCATGGTGCAGCTCCTATTGCAGGCAGGTGCCAGGGCAGCACTGACAGCCACTCTACATCTGCTCATCCATGGTGCAGCTGCCACTGTAAGCAGATACCAGGGCAGCAGTGACTTCCACTCCATATCTGCTCATCTGTAGTGCAGCTCCCACTGCAGGCAGGTGCCAGGGTAGCAATGACTGCCACTCCACTGCTGCTTATCTTTTGTGCAGGTCCCATTGCAGGCAGGTGCCAGGGCATCAGTAACTGCCACTCCACAGCTGCTCATCCTTGGTGCAGCTCCCATTGCAGGCAGGTGCCAGGGTAGCACTGACAGCCACTCTACATCTGCTCAGGCAAGTGCCAGGATAGCAGTGACTGCCACTCCACAGCTGCTCATCCATGTTGCAGCTCCTATTGCAGGCAGGTGCAAGGGCAGCACTGACCGCCACTCCACATCTGCTCATCCACGGTGCCCCTCCCACTGCAGGCAGGTGCCAGGGCAGCAGTAACTGCCACTCCACATCTGCTCATCCATGGTGGAGCTCACATTGTAGGCAGGTGCCAGGGCAGCACTGACAGCCACTCTACATCTGCTCATCCATGGTGCAGCTCCCATTGCAGGCAGGTGCAAGGGCAGCAGTAACTGACACTCCACATCTGCTCATCCATGGTGCAGCTGCCACTATAGGCAGATTCCAGGGCAGCAATGACTGCCACTTCACATCTGCTCATCCATGGTGCAGCTCCCTCTCCAGGCAGGTGCAAGGGCAGCAGTGACTGCCACTCCACAGCTGCTCATCCATGGTGCAGCTCCCATTGCATGCAGGTGCCAGGGCAGCAGTAACTGCCACTCCACATCTGCTCATCCATGGTGGAGCTCACATTGTAGGCAGGTGCCAGGGCAGCACTGACAGCTACTCTACATCTGCTCATCCATGGTGCACCTCCCACTCCATGCAGGTGCCAGGGCAGCAGTGACTGCCACTCCACAGCTGCTCATCCATGGTGCAGCTCCTACTCCAGGCAGGTGCAAGGGCAGCAGTAACTGCCACTCCACAGCTGCTCATCCATGGTGGAGATAACATTGCAGGCAGGTGCCAGGACAGCAGTAACTGCCACTCCACATCTGCTCATCCATGGTGCAGCTCCCACTCCATGCAGGTGCCAGGGTAGCAGTGACTGCCACTCCACAGCTGCTCATCTTTGGTGGAGCTCACATTGCAGGCAGGTGCCAGGGTAGCAGTAACTGCCACTCCACAGCTGCTCATCCATGGTGCAGCTCCCACTCCATGCAGGTGCCAAGATAGCAGTGACTGCCACTCCATATCTGCTCATCTATAGTGCAGCTCCCATTGCAGGCAGGTGCCAGGGCAGCACTGACAGCCACTCTACATCTGCTCAGGCAGGTGCCAGGGAAGCACTGACAGCCACTCTACATCTGCTCATCCATGGTGCAGCTCCTATTGCAGGCAGGTGCCAGGGCAGCACTGACAGCCACTCTACATCTGTTCATCCATGGTGCAGCTCCTATTGCAGGCAGGTGCCAGGGCAGCAGTAACTGCCACTCCACAGCTGCTCATCCATGGTGCAGCTCCCATTGCAGGCCGGTGCCAGGGCAGCAATAACTGCCACTCCACATCTGCTCATCTACGGTGCCCCTCCCACTGCAGGCAGGTGCCAGGGCAGAAGTAACTTCCACTCCACATCTGCTTATCCATGGTGGAGATCACATTGCAGGCAGGTGCCACGGCAGCACTGACAGCCACTCTACATCTGCTCGTCCATGATGCAGCTCCCATTGCAGGCAGGTGCCAGGGCAGCAGTAACTGCCACTCCACATCTGCTCATCCACGGTGGCGCTAACATTGTAGGCAAGTGCCAGGGCAGCAGTGACTGCCACTCTACATCTGCTCGTCCATGGTGCAGCTCCCATTGCAGGCAGGTGCCAGGGCAGCAGTGACAGCCACTCCACATTTGCTCGTCCATGGTGCAGCTCCCACTACAGGCAGGTGCCAGGGCAGCAGTGACTGCCACTCCACATCTGCTCATCCATGGTGCAGCTCCCACTACAGGCAGGTGCCAGGGCAGCAGTGACTGCCACTTCACATCTGCTCATCCATGGTGCAGCTCCCATTGCAGGCAGGTGCCAGGGCAGCAATAACTGCCACTCCACATCTGCTCATCTACGGTGCCCCTCCCACTGCAGGCAGGTGCCAGGGCAGCAGTAACTTCCACTCCACATCTGCTTATCCATGGTGGAGATCACATTGCAGGCAGGTGCCAGGGCAGCACTGACAGCCACTCTACATCTGCTCGTCCATGATGCAGCTCCCATTGCAGGCAGGTGCCAGGGCAGCAGTAACTGCCACTCCACATCTGCTCATCCACGGTGGAGCTAACATTGTAGGCAGGTGCCAGGGCAGCAGTGACTGCCACTCTACATCTGCTCGTCCATGGTGCAGTTCCCATTGCAGGCAGGTGCCAGGGCAGCAGTGACAGCCACTCCACATCTGCTCGTCCATGGTGCAGCTCCCATTGCAGGCAGGTAGCAGTAACTGCCACTCCACATCTGCTCATCCACGGTGGCGCTAACATTGTAGGCAAGTGCCAGGGCAGCAGTGACTGCCACTCTACATCTGCTCATCCAATGTGCAGCTCCTATTGCAGGCAGGTGCCAGGGCAGCAGTAACTGCCACTCCACAGCTGCTCATCCATGGTGGCGCCCCCATTGCAGGCAGGTGCCAGGGCAGCAGTGACTGCCACTCCACAGCTGCTCATCCATGGTGCAGCCCCCCCTGCAGGCAGGTGCCAGGGCAGCAGTGACTACCACTTCGTGCAGGCAGATACCAGGACAGCAGTGACTGCCACTCCACATCTGCTCATCCATGGTGCAGCCCCCCCTGCAGGCAGGTGGCAGGGCAGCAGTGACTGCCACTACATCCGCTCTGTGTGGGACAGCGAGTTCTCAGACAAGTTATTCAGAGTGTGCAGTGTAGCCGGCGCCTCTAGGACCGCGCGGCCTCCACCGGCACTTCCTGCCTCGCTCTCACACACTCAGCTTCCAACCCCCGGAGCCGCGGCTTCGTCCTGCTACCTCCCCCAGGCCAGGCCGGGGACACCATGTGAGAACAGGCCGCGACCAGCACCACTTACACCCCTTCTCCGGCGGCTTCAGGTGAGTACAAGTAGCCGGGGAGTGACGCAGGAGAACCCGGGGCTTGAGGAGGGAGTGTAGGCCCTGGTGACTTCACTGCGGCTGAGTCAGGGACAGGTCTCATGTAGTGGACACTTCGACAAGTTCTTTATGTTGTGATGGAGTGTCCATGATAGGAGTCCGGGACTGCGGTGATGGTGGGAGGGAGTGCTGAGTCCTGTTCAGTACGTGCGGTACCGGTCCGGTGCCTTGGACACTAGTACATGATGGTATCATTATTATCTTTAGGCCCTGACTGTATAATGTAAGGTAATGGCCTCCTTGTAATAATTACTATGACACTATTAATATGGCTGGCAGCCCTCCTCCTATATACTGTATAGTGTATACTCCCTTCTCAGGCAGTTCCTTCTCCTCCTCTCTCCATTTTCTGATTGAATAGTTTCTCCTTCTCTAATATGTGATTCATACAAGAAGCAAATGGAGCTGAGCGCCAGCATTTAAATCCCCTGGAAGGAAGGTCTCTATTGTTACTCAGGGCAGCGGCCGCTCACTACCAGGGGCCGCCTGCACTCACACAAGAGTTTGCTGCTTGTAGCTGTGGACTACCACTCATCTAGATGTATAGTAACAGGGTAAGCGGGGACGCTGCAGGACATCAGTCTATGGGGCTGCTGGTTTTATCTAATCTGTAGCCCCATCACACTGTGGTTAGGGATAGATCTATATGAATGTTCAGTATCTGTAAAGTGCTGAGGAATAGATTAGCGCTATGTAAGTGTATTACTACTAGGAAAGCAGGGGATGTGCAGCAGCCATATATAGGTACATAGGTAAACTATCTATGGGGGCTGCACAACCTAAATTTATGAGGTTAGTGGTTTTATCTAATCTGTAGTCTGATCACACTATGGTTACGGATAGATCTATATGAATGTTCAGTATCTGTAAAGTGCTGAGGAATAGATTAGCGCTATGTAAGTGTATTACTACTAGGAAAGCAGGGGATGTGCAGCAGCCATATATAGGTACATAGGTAAACTATCTATGGGGGCTGCACAACCTAAATTTATGAGGTTAGTGGTTTTATCTAATCTGTAGTCTGATCACACTATGGTTACGGATAGATCTATATGAATGTTCAGTATCTGTAAAGTGCTGAGGAATACATTAGCGCTATGTAAGTGTATTACTACTAGGAAAGCAGGGGATGTGCAGCAGCCATACATAGGTAAACTATCTATGGGGGCTGCACAACCTAAATGTATGGGGTTAGTGGTTTTGACTAATCTTTAGTCAGATCCGACTGTGGTCTGTATATCGCTAACCCCCCTCCCCTTTCCAAACCATTTTCTACAGTCCTATGAAAAAGTTTGGGCACCCCTATTAATCTTAATCATTTTTAGTTCTAAATATTTTGGTGTTTGCAACAGCCATTTCAGTTTGATATATCTAATAACTGATGGACACAGTAATATTTCAGGATTGAAATGAGGTTTATTGTACTAACAGAAAATGCGCAATATGCATTAAACCAAAATTTGACCGGTGCAAAAATATGGGCACCTCAACAGAAAAGTGACATTAATATTTAGTACATCCTCCTTTTGCAAAGATAACAGCCTCTAGTCGCTTCCTGTAGCTTTTAATCAGTTCCTGGATCCTGGATGAAGGGATTTTGGACCATTTCTTTCTACAAAACAATTCAAGTTCAGTTAAGTTTGATGGTCGCCGAGCATGGACAGCCCGCTCTCAAATGATCTGAAAACAAAGATTGTTCAACATAGTTGTTCAGGGGAAGGATACAAAACGTTGTCTCAGAGATTTAACCTGTCAGTTTCCACTGTGAGGAACATAGTAAGGAAATGGAAGACCACAGGGACAGTTCTTGTTAAGCCCAGAAGTGTCAGGCCAAGAAAAATATCAGAAAGGCAGAGAAGAAGAATGGTGAGAACAGTCAAGGAGAATCCACAGACACCTCCAAAGAGCTGCAGCATCATCTTGCTGCAGATGGTGTCACTGTGCATCAGTCAGCAATACAGCGCACTTTGCACAAGGAGAAGCTGTATGGGAGAGTGATGAGAAAGAAGCCGTTTCTGCACGTACGCCACAAATAGAGTTGCCTGAGGTATGAAAAAGCACATTTGGACAAGGCAGCTTCATTTTGGAAACAAAAATTGAGTTGTTTGGTTATAAAAAAAGGCGTTATGCATGGCGTCCAAAAAGAAACAGCATTCCAAGAAAAACACTTGCTACCCACTGTAAAATTTGGTGGAGGTTCCATCATGCTTTGGGGCTGTGTGGCCAATGCCGGCACCGGGAATCTTGTTAAAGTTGAGGGTCGCATGGATTCCACTCAGTATCAGCAGATTCTTGAGAATAATGTTCAAGAATCAGTGACGAAGTTGAAGTTACGCCAGGGATGGATATTTCAGCAAGACAATGATCCAAAACACCGCTCCAAATCCTCAGGCATTCATGCAGAGGAACAATTACAATGTTCTGGAATGGCCATCCCAGTCCCCAGACCTGAATATCATTGAACATCTGTGGGATGATTGGAAGTGGGCTGTCCATGCTCGGCGACCATCTAACTTAACTGAACTTGTATTGTAAAGAGGAATGGTCCAAAATACCTTTATCCAGGATCCAGGAACTGATTAAAAGCTACAGGAAGCGACTAGAGGCTGTTATCTTTGCAAAAGGAGGATCTACTAAATATTAATGTCACTTTTCTGTTGAGGTGCCCATACTTTTGCACCGGTCAAATTTTGGTTTAATGCATATTGCACATTTTCTGTTAGTACAATAAACCTCATTTCAATCCTGAAATATTACTGTGTCCATCAGTTATTAGATATATCAAACTGAAATGGCTGTTGCAAATACCAAAATATTTAGAACTAAAAATGATTAAGATTAATGGGGTTCCCAAACTTTTTCATAGGACTGTATATTTATCCACTAACCAAATATACACACAAGGTATTTTGTTATTTGTAGTTAAACCCACATTGAAACTATTAAGCCTAAAAATTCTGTCGTCATGGTCTATAATGATATCCAGTTCAATCAGAGATGGCGGCTTTATCTATCCTTATGGACATGCCTGTATACAAGTGAAAACTAACAATAAAATTAATCCCACAATCAAGTAATATTGATAGTTGTATGTACAGGTCCTGACTCCATACACTTTAATGTGTATTACTTTGCATCCTCTCTATTTCTATTCCTCATGTGCAAAGAACAATAAATGAAGATATTATACAAATGGTCTAAGAATAAAATACAGCTTATATATACACACACAGGCTTATGTATCTTCATGGTTACAGAGCACTAGTGTGTGCGGCCTTGATCCTGTGATCATGTTAAAGATGGCGCCACACTTTAGACTTGTGCTGCCCGCTTTTAACTGGACCTTACAACCATCTAATGCGTATGAAATGTTTGGAACAAGCATGTTGAATGGAGTATGGAAGTCTATAGGGAGTTTATTAGGAATAGCTCTAGGCTGGCCTTTATTTTAAGTGTCAGCCATCTCTTACCTTTTGTCTGTAGGTTGCAAAAGTTTACACATCCGTTTAAATTGTCTTACTCTAACCATTAGCAAGTTTATATACCTGGAATGTGAATTATTATGATGCTTTTGTATGTTGGGCATCACTTTTTTTCATGGGTAAAAAACTGTGTGTACAGAGGCATGTGTCTAAGACTAGGTTCACACCTGCTCGACTATCTGGGTTTACGTCGCCGAATACGCTTAAAAAATGCGGAGAGAAAAGTCCTGCAAGTAGGACTTATCTCTCTGAATTTTGTTAGGTGGAAACCGCTTTTTATGCGGAGTGGGTGTCCATTCTTCGGGTCCCATGCGAACCTGAAGAGTGAAACCCCGAATGCAGCATAAGGGGGCATTCACACTACGTAACGCCAGCGTGTATCACAGCCGTACACGCCGGCGTTACAGCAGGGCTGCCGAACACTTCCCATTCATTTCTATGGGAGCCGGCATGCGAGCACTCCCCATAGAAATGAATGGGCTGCTTCTTTCACTACGAGCACTCCCATTGAAGTGAATGGGAAGTGCTGGCGTATACGGCAAGCTCTGCTCATGCCGAGCCGTACATGCCGGCACTTCCCATTCACTTCAATGGGACTGCTCGCAGTGAAAGAAGCAGCCCATTCATTTCTATGGGGAGCGCTCGCATGCCGGCTCCCATAGAAATGAATGGGAAGTGTTCGGCAGCCCTGCTGTAACACCGGCGTGTACGGCTGTTTGTACACGCTGGCGTTACGTAGTGTGAATGCCCCCTAATGTGATTCTTATTATTGACTGACTTCTATTAGAGGTCTTGAAAACAACGAAAAACTAATACAGAAACTATAAAAAAAAAATAGATTAAAATGTAAGCTGTAGTACCCCCTTAAATGTGTAGCATACTTCTTATGGCTCAGGATGATTTCTGAGCTGGTATTCTGTATATTGTACAACCCTATGTAGAAGGTTAATAAATACTGTGAGTGATCACTCTGAGACCAGGCCATAATCTAGTGACTGGCACCGGTGTCATATACAATTCTTTATAACGTTCAGCACAAGCACTGGCTTTGTCCTCATTAGATAGCAGAGCGACTATCTGCGGGATCAGGTAGTGTCTTCCATGTCTGTGGGCATTGTTCCTGTAAGCATTGAACATGTTGGAATCAACAATTTTATGGTGCGTGCGACAAATCTGTTGGTACTGGGCACCTTTACATACTGTTTAATATGATAGGTTTGGGAGCTATTGGAAGTGTCCAGCTTAGTTCTTATACCCAGATAGGTAATTGAGAGTTAACGGGGTGGGGGTGTTGAGCCTTTGTTCAGGATCATCTCTTGGCTAAGCTGGAGGGAAGTTACAAGTTACTCCTGTTCTGTACAGCCCATACATCCCATTGATTTGAATGGACAATCAGTGCCCCTTTGTTTTCCTATGTAGTGACACTGTAGGGCTACAGAACACTTCCCATTCATTTCTATGGGAGCCGGACTGACTCCCTGTCAATGACCCTGTGCTTGTGTCTGGTCTACGGTGATAGTGAATGGGCAACACAGGGGTGACATCCGTTTACCTCAGTGGATCCATTGACTTCATCTGGTGAGTCTGGGCTACAAAAAATGGATAGGTATAGGGCTTGGTCTATGGTTTGTACTGGGCTCACTGCCGCATATACAAGCCCATGATAATATACTGGTGTGTGTTTAGGGCCATAGCGATAAATAGGTCATTGTGCAAAAAACTCTAGCACCATGGTAAAGCATTGTGTGCAAATAGCAGTTTCCTCATAGATAATGGACAGCAGGGTTCCTCCAGGGGAACACCTTGTAATCAGCTTAATGTTAGGGACTGTTCAAAGTGGAGAACCCCTCTAACGTTACACAGTAGATAATTGTTACATTTCTGGAAATGATCATTTATTGGTGAATGATATGAAGAATGTCACTCATGTACAAATTCTTAGTTGACGCCACTTTTTATGTCATGATGTCATTTCTTTCTTTTTGCTGTGTAGACATGGAGACAAACAATCACTTTGGAAGCACTGGCCAGCCTCCCTTATCTAGCGCCTCAGGACTGAAACAGCTGCCTCAATTGGTGGAACCGGTTTACACAAATAATTCTCTTGTAATATTTCCTCAACAAGCAAAAGGTGAACAAAGTCTTACGTTTTCAGGCATTGTTATGTTTTCTAAACATAGCCACACCCCTGCATTTATAGATTCATGTGCACACACATATATAATGTAGTATTGGTTCAGTAAGCATAGCAGCACATCACTGTGTTTCAGCCAGATTTACAGGATGTCGCGGGGAAGCAGGGACTCTTAGCATCATAGATAACTATACTGTTAGGACACCCCCTCCCAGCACGAAGTTCAAGCCGGTGGTTTCCCTATAGGTATAATGGAAGATGAAAGTCTGCAGAGAAAACCGCTCTGAAAAGTACTAGCAGCTTTGAAGCATCTGTTTTTTTTTTTTTTGTTTTTTTTTTAGTGTTTTGTAATTACTGAAGCAATATTTTTCTTCCTGCTAAAACGTGAACATAGCCCAACAGTTGTCACTACAGGACTGTGAGAAGACTAACAAATTTTGCTACACTTCTATTGATAAACAAAGTTTTGCTACATCTAAGTAAAATAAGTCTGTGCTGCTAAGGGTAAGTTCACACGTAGTTTTTTGGTCAGGGTTTTGAGGCTGTATCCGCCTCAAAATCCTGACCAAAACGATGGCTCCCATTGAAATCAATGTGAGCAGCTCAGGAGTTTTTTCCAGGAGCCGTTTCTTCCGGCTCCCGGAAAAAAGAAGCAAGGTGCTCATTCTTCAGGCCGAGTCCCTTCGCAAGCAGCACTTTTCTCTCCACATTTTTTGCCCTTTTACGGCAGAAATTCGGCGGCCTCCACTATAGTCTATGGGGTCCGCAGGTAACTGCATTTTTTAAGCGGATTAGGTTTCGTTTGAGGGGGTTCCCAAGTGGACACCCTGTACGGAAACCCCAACGCTGGTGTGAACCTAGCGTAACATGTATTATTCATTGTGTCTATTCTTGCTTTAGATCTAACACTAGTTTTTGTGCAGCTTCATTATACTCTCTGCATTTTACAGCATTATAACATATGTTTTATACTGTTAGTTTGTACTTAGTTTAACAATTTGTCATAATAAGCTTATCTTAACATATGTTTTATTTAGGTCTGAATTGCGACATGCCGGTGAATGGCCTGATCTCCCCCTCCATACCAACCAATCCTCATGGGACATATGCATCAGATGCCAGTACTACCAGTCGCCCTGCATCCAATAACTTTGACTACCTCTGGAAATATCCCAAGTCTACTATTGTGATTGATAGCAATGGGCCAAGCTCGCATCAAGTCAATGGTTCAGTATCTCCATTGGCCAATGGTCCATTTTGTAAAGGAAACTCGCAGGACGCCTGGGAAAACACAGCTTCCAGTCATCCAACATCTCTCACAATCAGTGGTCAGGACTTGTGTAACTTTAGTAATTCTAATGTTAAAGTGGCAGCTGCAGTAAATGAGACACTTTACTTCTCTGAGACTTCTCATCCAGCTCCGGCATCACCAATACCTAGCATACAAGGTGTCTCTGTTACCTCTCAATCCCAGGAAAAACAGCAGGGAATAGAATCAAATGCTGCAAAAGTATTGGAGTATGACGAAACATTGCCAGAAGCTGCTGAGTCCTCTGATGTTCAAACAGGTATGTACTGGCAGTCCTTAAAGTTCTTTCCCATCATATAAAATGATGGCATATCAGTAGGGTATGCCATAGCTTTACAGTCTGAGATTAGATCTTTGCGAGGATAAATGGTACACAAGGTTGCTGTAGTATTAGGTCTCCCTTTTTTCTGCTTTCAATGCTGCACTCTGGTCACCGGCTGTGCTGGGAACTTCTGCACAAGTGAATTAGGCTGGGTGGAGGAAGCCATGGACTGCACATTGCTATACACCAGACTCTAGTTCTACTTGAAGGTGTCGTAGAAGCTGGGTTATAATGATTTGCATGTTTAAGGCCCATCTAACTGTCCATGTGAGCAATAATCAGCAAATGGCTGCAACACTCCTGACCAGGACTTTTAGGCTGGGAACACACCGAGTGTACATTTGACAGTATAGCCTGCATACTCTCCTATGCAGCATAGTGTTTGAGGTTCCTTTAAATCCTAAACCACATGTTGTGCAAGGTGACCTGTGCTGTGGGTCCTGCAGCTTTTCAACAACTGTTTTTTTTATTGTTTTTTTTTACCATCAACTTTCATCCAATGCTAAATCTGGATGGTGCTGTAGGTCCTCAGGGATTCCTGCAAATGTTTTATAGCAAAACTCACCTGGTGCTGTGACAGCCCCCCCACTATATTATGAGCATTTAAGTATGTATTTCCAGTGAACAGGTGGTCATTTCTAAGGATTCACGAGACGGCCCCTCCGTGGGACGTTCCTGGTACCGCAGCTCAAGTGAATTGGTTGATCTGGAATACCAGACACAATTCATGGCTTATAGTGGCACTTTTTCTGGAGAGGGAATACAATCTGTTTGTATCCAAGACTGGTTTTGTTGTTCATCTCAGTTATGCAGCTTACATCTTCTAAACTGAACTAGAAAAATGAAACCTGAACTCTGGTCTATGTGTACTTAGTTTTCATTAGTTTAAGTGGAGCTACTTCAGGAGCATTGGGCAGTATTTGTGATCTGCAGTACTGAATTAGCGTCGCTAAAAAGGAGTTACAATAACAGTATATAACTATATACTCCATAAAGATATGTCTAGCAGTCACCTTGGTTTTTATGTACTGGTTAGTTATGACGGTACTTGACTGTTTAGTTGTCGCTATTGACCAGTTACTTGCTGCGATCCTTATTAATGGGACTCGCATCAATAGATTTGTTATAGATAAAACTGCATTGACACTTGTGTTTTTCTTATTCTCACAATATAGGTGATAGAATACATGAGCACAATGGGCCAGACATGTCAGTTGAACAACTCAGCCCTGCTGCTTCTAGCCTACTTCGCGCTCCTGATATCAATAGTCTTAATGTCCCATCTCCAATTCCAGCAAGACTTGAAGACTCCCATGTTCTCCACTCTGAAACCACCATGGATACCTCTGAAAATGAAGCCAGTGGCGGTAAGTTACCAGATGTGCAAAAATTCCGCTCTTGAAAGTGATATATTGATATATGCTGTATCACCTATGCATCTACTTTTCCCCTTCTGGCCATGGTCTGTCAGCAGGTTGGAAGGATAGTTTGACTGGCAGACATATCAATAATGTAAAGAGTATGTCCAATATTATCATGTATCCCCTATCCTGTGGATAGAGATAGTTGTATATACTGGCGACACCCATGCCTAGTGGAGGTGTGTAAGACAGTAGAATACGGTATACAATATTATGGTATAGCAGAAACACCTTGTATTTTATTGTTGGGTCAAAGGTGTTTTCCCAGTAGGACAGCAACACTTGGCTGTTACCATTAGTGATATAGGCATTTTCTAGCCACGCTCTTGTGGCTGATAGGAAATTGGGGACCACTGTATGGATATTACATGGGTTAGGTTGGATAACACTATGAATTTCTACCCATAATATGCTGACCTTGCTGCTAGCAGGCCATGGAATCAGTCAGTATTGCCGCATGGTTCACTTAAAGAAATTTAGATGTCTGACTCTCCTATTGAGCACAGTGGAATAGACACCATTAATATGCTGTAAAATGACATCTATAAAGCAGTGAATGGAATTACCGGCACTCTGAGAGTATGCTTCCAAAATATAACTTCTCATTTTCTGTTTTCAATCATTACTTTGTCTTTTTCTTATCTTATCCTTTCTTATCTTATCTTCTCATTTTATTATGGTTTTCCTTTTATTTGCATTCTTGTCGGCCTCTATTTTTTTATTTTTCACTCCTTCCTTTATCTTCCTTTCTTGTTACCATTTTCATCCATTCTTATCCTTAATTTTCCATTCAGCTCCATCTCTGTCTACTTCCATGGTGGAACGCACCTCCAACCAGTAAAACGCAACCCTTTTTCCCTTTTTTCTTTTTGTCTTTTCCCCTTTTTATGTTCCTCTTTTATTCTCCTTCCACTCTTCGCCTTTTTATTCCATTCGCTTCCCCCCCGTCTTCCTTTTGTGCCTTACAAGTGCCGGCTGTCAGCTCACAACAGCGGCACATTGCGAGTGCTATGCGTTCCACTGTGGAACGCACCCACTTCTGGTTTTACGTACGCGGACTGGGAGTGAGCTTTTCCTGGAGCGCTACTGACAAGTGGTACACACTACCTAACCACTGTACACCACCAGTGTATCTTATTTACTTCTTATATCCCTACTATTGTTGTCAGGGGTCGCTGGGGGCACTTGGACTTGGGGCCACGCCCTCTCTAGGGGCGTGGCTCCCGGTCTGATGGTTCCTGGTGCTAGTTCCCCTATATATAGACACTCTGTCATGGCATCTGGTTCACACTCCTCTATTTGGACTCCACATCCCATTTACTTTGGCTTCCTATTCCAATTCCCACTACCGGTAAGACTGTATGGGTTATTACATTATTTTACATTAGGCTACCCATTATTGTCTAGCAAGCTGGGCACCCATCCTCTAAGTTATGTATTTATTTGTTTTGTTTACCCTTATACTTGTTTTTGTTTGTCCTTGTACCAGTATTCATTATATACATGGTTTAATTGTGCTTTATACCTTCCCTGCTGTATTGGTTGACACCAGAAGCTCGTTCTGGCTATGCATTCTCTGACATCCCCCATATTTTGTACTACTCCATTGTAATTCTATACAGTATAACCATTAACTGGTTACCTCGTATTACATGTTTGCATGATATTATTAGTTTGGATTTTTTATTTTATTTTGTTTTTATTTTACATTTAGTTTTGGACAGAGCACTTTACACGTTTACTATATTTTGTATATTCTCTCAGACACACTGAAGAAGGTCTTTAATTTGGACCGAAACGTTTATATATTTGTCAGAATAACGTTATTTTTGGAAGCATGCTCTCAGAGTGCCGGAAATTTCATTCACTGTATATAATGGCCGTCAGAAGCCTTTTCCGGGCACCAGCTTAAACTACCGAGTGACGGCTCCTTATCTATAAGACATCTATAAAGCAGATAGCCCTTTAAGCAATTTCTAAACTTAAGAAAATATTTCCTGTTTACAAAATGATTAAAGATTCATATCCTCCGTATTTTTATGCAGTTTGCAATTAATTTTCTTTGGGGTTTTTTTTTGTGGAACCCCTCCCCCCACCCACACTTAATTTAGAATTTGTGTTGATATCCCTGATGCATTAGCCTTTCTATTGCTATGGAACAACCGACTAGCTGTGAAGGCAAACTGGTTTCCATTAGTATGGAAAATGGGTTGAAGTCAGGGAAAGACCCCCAGCAGTGCAGTTAACAAATCAAAACCTTTATCCATTGGATAGTTGGGGGGGGGGGGGGGGGGAAGAGGAGACAGTCATTGAGGTTTTGTTTTGTCTATCCCATGCAACATTTTATTTTGCTTCCGTAGAAGGGTTAACATGTGAAGTTGTTGTACATCTCTGTCTGATACTGATACACACATGTATGTATTTAATAGAATCAGTCAGCAGCATGATGAATGATGTGGAGGAAACTGAAGGTGAAATGCAACAAAATGAAGAGACTGCTTTAGATGAATCCCAAGATTTTGGCTGTCAGTCACAATCGGACACTGCCTTCTATCCCGTGGTTGAAGAAGCCAAGGACTCTTGTATATCCCGTTCGGTGTCTGCATCTCCTGAGCTACGAGACTCTGGAGTACAAGGTACTTACTAGACATTGCCTTTAACAGGTTCAGGTATTTTACTGCATTGTACTTTTTGCCATAAGGTTCTATCAGTATATTGCGAACTCTGTATCAGGAATATTTCAGCAAGTTCTATCTGAAGAACAATTGTATATAGAATATGATATGAAGGATAAAGTAGAAGCTAAAGGTAGTCATACACCTTAGATGAATATCGGCCAAACCTGCAGATTTAATCAAAACCAGAGGAATGTGTAATGTGTATGGAGGGGGTCTGGTTTTTGCATTCCTGAGCCATTGTTCTCAGTGGAGATTAGCAACTGCCAGAGGTGTCTGGAAACAGCTTAAATTTACATATCTGGAGTTCTATCTAAGGAACAATAGTACAAAGAAAATGCAGGATAAAGTAGTCATGCAAATTGAAGTGAAGTGTGTGTGTGTGTGTGTGTGTGTGTGTGTGTGGGGGCTGCAGAGTCTTAGCTGGACATGTTAACACTATAGAAGGGCAGCAGCTCTTAGAATGTTATTGTGCAAAAGTCACGGATGTAGAACTGTTCATTCTTTCTTGTGTGTGTGAATAGTTGTCAAGATATGTAGTTAAGAGAGAAAAAAATAAATGCCTCTATATATATATATATATATATATATATATATCTGTAATACTTACTACAATATACAAGTTTCCAGATCTCAGCAGTAAAAATGCGGTTAAAATACGCCATCTTCTAGCTTACCTTGTTGCAGTTTAAGAATTTGTCAAGATTTGTTAAAACTTGAATGGACTTTTCTTTTTTTTTTCTTTTTTTTTATTTTGTCAAAGATGTTTCTTTTACCTGCTCTCATGACTGCCTCATAGTGGCAGAAAGTGTAATGGGTATTGCCACATCTTGCTTTTAGGCCCATAGGCATCTCTTTTGTTCATCATGTAGGGACTTTCTCCAAGTTTAGGAAGTATCTGATTTGTTGTCCTTAGTACAATATATACAGGTACACTATAGATCGCTGATGGCAGTTCTCTAGCTAAATATGATCCAGGGGTTGCAGATGTTTTACCTGCAAATGTCTTGCGCATTAGTTTCAGATCTTATTCACACACAAATGATTCATGGACACAGACCTATTGTGTTCCAGTGGGTGATACATTATGATCACCAAAATGAAAAACTTTTTAACTATTTTTTAAATAATTTGGTATATTTTGTATTTTATGTCTATAAAAAAATATTTCAAAGTGAATTATTATTATTATTATTATTATTATTATTATTATTATTATTACAATATATAAGTGATAGAACAAACCTGTACAGTCTCCCGTCATCCATGTCCTGCTGCATTATGGCATACAGGGGTGGTCGGAATATGGAAACTGCTTTGCTAAGCAGGTTTGGTTGTTTCCGTGGCCCCCACCATCTCAGTAAGCCTGGATGATGAGGGTCAGAGGCCCCCTTTGTCGTTTTCCCTCCTGTCAGGTGCAGGCGGCCAAAATTGAAACTGTGTGAAAAGAAGCAGGAGATTTTGGGCATTCACCCCATAAAGACTTAGATCAAAATTCTGTATAGACTGATATCAAATAAAACAAAAATAGTGATGACAGGTGCTCGTTCACATGAAGCTTTTTCCTTGCCGTTGTATATTTGCTTGCTGAACATAAATATATTTACAGATGAAGAGTGTGAAATGGAAAAAAGCCCAGAAAGAAGTAAAGCAGCAGAACCCAGTGCTGTCGTAGAGAGCAGCTCACTGACTGAAATTTACACCAATAACACAACCCCCGAAGCAAGTACTGTCCCTGACCATGAAGAGGAAGAACTGGAGCCTGGAGAAGTAAAGGGTGAGTTCTGAGTTACATGCTCATGTGTGAATAATGCCTTAGTGACAGATCGTAATATTGTGGCCAGCCATGTAGTAAAGAATATTTTGATCCCGCTGAGTGGGTGTAGTAGATCATTTGGTCGTCTTGCGTTTACCACTTGGCTCACCAATGTGTGTTTAACCTTTTCACTGCCAAGAAAATTTTCACATTTTTGAGAGAACCTGAAAATAAATTCATTTACTCGTATATTTTCTAAAAGTAAACACCCGGCACATTGCAAAAATGACATTTGGCACTTTGCGTTTTGTTAAAACATTTGCCACCAAATCGTCCAAGACGGAAAATAGGCAGAAGAGTGCAGTGTTGGTCTTGTGTGGTTCTCTTGGTTTGGAGAGCACTGACCCTCCATGATTGGTAGACTAGGCGATCACATAAAGCAATGCTCAACTACCCTCTAGTGGAGGCCGTATAGGGGAGACATGATAGTAGCAGCTTGTGATCTGTCTTCCTTATGTCACTTGCAGCTTCCACCTTGCACCTGACACTCACCCTCACTCACTACAAGTTTCTGCCTTTTCCCCTGACTTGAAGTGAGTGCTAAAATCCAGATTTTGCACGTAGAATATTAATCCTGGCATCATTTGTAGGCATGCATCCCTGCCCCTTATATACTAGCAGAAACTGGTGGTTTAAGTTATGATGTGTTACATTTGTCCTTGGCAATGAAATTGGTTCTTAGGTCTTGTCATTTGGAATAGACTTCATGGCATCATCGATGTAAGGTTTCTGTGTATTTGTACATGTAGGGCAGATTCACCAATCCTAACACTTACACAGAACAGACTAGACTAGACGGGCATAACATGCATCAAGTTTATTAATGTGGCTGATGTGAATGATAAATCTGGTGTATCTTTACACCATCCATACCATCTGTTAGTTTTACTTTGTGCCAGGATGTCATTATGTATTTACCCACAGCTGAAAATGTTACTTTCTGTAGTAGTGAAATATTTTACAGTAATGATAAGTTAAAGGGGTCCTCTGGGGAGTGTCGCTATCTTTACTTCCCGCATAATTTTACTTGTGATGAACCTGAGTCAAGTGGGCAGACACAGAACTTGGTTTCGCTCTGCCTCCAGCCTCCCCTCAACACTAGTTACCTGTATTATGGGGGCTGACTGAAGCCATTGTTGTAATAGTAGAGCTAGCCCCCATAGTACAGGTAAGTAGTGAACACAGGAGAGGAAGCAGAGAGAAGCTGGAGATGGCGACTGTTACCGATCACATGACCCCGGGGGAAATAAAACCACAGAGGAAGTAAGTGTTGACACACTCCCTGGAGAACTCCTTTTATATCATTTATGATGTTAAACGTGCAGCTTCTCTGTACAGTAAAATTCAGTCCTTTTGTTACAGTTATCAGCCATGTCAGGGTAAAGGGAGCCTAGTGATTGAAAAGCCATAGAATTTGTCTGCCGCCATGATCACAACTTTATTTCCTGTACCTCCATAAACTTTCCATGTCTGTGACTGAGGGCATTAAAGTGTTCTGATCCAAAATGCTTTTATCTGGCAGGTGCTACAGTACGGAGAAGGATAGCTACTCCAGAAGAAGTGCGTTACCCTCTTCTCCACGGGTAAGTCCCATTAGCTTCATGGTGTGAAGTGTGGAAAAAAAATAACTACATGAAGTCTGTATGCAGCAAAGGTTGGGTAGCTGCCCCTAGTGGTCACAGCATGTCCTTGGTTTTGCAGGTGGAAGCGTGAAGTTAGAATAAAGAAAGGCAGTCACCGGTGGCAAGGAGAGACCTGGTACTATGCTCCCTGTGGGAAAAGAATGAAGCAGTTCCCTGAGGTTATTAAGGTAACGCTGATTTTATCAGAAGAGGGTTCTCCTGCCACCATCCATATTCAGTATATAGCCTAAATATCAAAGGGATTCTTTTTAAACTTGTAAATATATATATAATTTTTTTTTTGTATAGAAAAACACAATTCCTCTAGAGGCATTATATGTTATGGGTATTGGTTACATTGTATTTCTCCTCTGGTGAACATTGAACATCATCTTTGTTCTTTTGTCTAGTATCTCTCTAAATACGCCGGACCTCACGTCAGAAGAGAGCACTTCAGCTTTAGTCCAAGAATGCCAGTTGGGGACTTCTATGAGGAGCGACACACTCCAGAGGTGCGCCTGTATACACTCTTACACTGCAAGATTGCATTGGACAGTAGAGTAACTACATCAAATAAAGCAACCGTGTATACTAACAGTTGTTTCAGCTGCTTCAGCAGTATCTTGTATACATCGGGCATGTCACAAGAAGTAATGGTCTAGCTATTGACACTGTGGTAAAAGTTGTCATTAAGCAAGATACTTTTAAAGAACCGTTCCAAAACGTCTGTGGACTGTTGCCAGTTCAGAATGGATCCTTGGCTTCTGTTAATTTTTTCATTCAGTGACTGTCCTTGTTTTGCCACCTGTTAAAGGCTTGTGCATCTTTAATGTCCCACCTGTTCAGATATTGAGTGTTGAGAGAGGCTGTTGCATTCTGGGGAAGCCACTGTCTATTGCCTAGTGAGTATTTTGTGCATGTCCCAGTAATAAGAGTTGGACCTTTGCAAGATACCCATTGGGCGTCAGACAGTGGCCGCGGTAACTGTCCTGTTAAGTCTTTCCATAGTATGCCTGCACAAAATTTTTAGAGAGGCAGCTTTTGGAAATGACTAGAATCACAGGTAACCCAGTCATACTTCAGTGATATGTTATATCTGGTTGGCACAAACACAATAGAAAAACATTGTTATTGGCGTGATTTAGAATTGCTTTTATTTTGAACTGCAGGGCACAAAGTGGGTACTGCTGAACTCTGAAGAAATTCCCTCCCGCATATTGGCCATCACAGGGAAGAGGGGCCGTCCTCGTAACATGGAAAAGGCTAAAGCAAAGGAAAGTAAGGTGAAGCGAGGAAGAGGTCGTCCTCCGAAAGTCAAGATGATTGACCTACTGAGCAAACCTGATGCTAAACTCTTGAGGAAGCTGGAAAATCAAGGTATAAATCTCTTATGTTATAAAAATTATCCATATATATACAATTATATGCATCATAAATAGGCAACCTTCGGCACACCAGCTTTTGCAAAACTACAACTCCCAGCATGTGTATATTGGTCTGTTCTTAGAACTAATTTAGAAGTGAATGGAGCAGGTGGGGAGTTGGTTTCACACCATCTGGAGTGCCGAAGGTTCCTGAACCCTGATATGTATTTTATCCAAGGATACAGAACATACAGAAAATTATAAATCACTTTTGGGCAGATTTACTAGTACAAATCTGCTGGAATTTTTGAAAAAATTGGTGTAAATGCCTTTATTGTATATGCCTTACATCACATTTATTGCGTTGCATTTATTGACATGTTTTGCGCTTTGTCAGGCAAGGGTTTGTGTATTAAAATGTGGCATTTTGTGCCAAAAAGATGTGATTAATAGGTAGTATATACTTAGACTAGACAGTCTAAAGATGCATCATCTGCTGTGATAAATCTGAAGCATTTTAAAGTTGTCAAGTCTAAGTTTCTATGTTGCTTACTAGACCGTATTAGTAAATATACCCCTTTGTGTGTATCACATTGGTTTAATTTTATTTCATTCTGTCTTTCATGTAGATATCCTTAGTGATGTTGAGAAGGTGCAGTTGAGTAAGCTAAGAAAGAAAATGAGAAGGAAGGTAAGTGTTTAGATGAATAAACTATTTCAATACAATTAAACTTTTGAAGGTATTATTCAGGTTTTGGGGAACTGGTTGAGATAGAATAAACAGTGTGTGTGTATATATAATATATAGAGATGAGTGAACACTGTTCGGATCAGCCGATCCGAACAGCACGCTCCCATAGAAATAAATGGAAACACCTGTGACGCCGGCCGGACGCTGGCAAAGTCAGCGTCACAGGTGCTTCTGTTCATTTCTATGGGAGCGTGCTGTTCGAATCGGCTGATCCGAACAGTGTTCGCTCATCTCTAATAATATATCGTTTGCTAGCTGTTTCTGAACCTCAAAGGGTCCCTCATTTCTCTTATATGACTGAGACAACAACCCTTTAATAAAAAAAAATGCTTCATAAATTGATGTGTATATTAAAATTTGTGATATTGGCCCAACCAAGTAGTCTGTGTAATGTGCAATTTTATCTAATTTATTGGGCAATGCATGTAATAAATAACCTAATTTTGGTGACCTGCGGTTTTTCTGCTTTTAATAAAATTTACTTCTAGTAGGGGTACAGATCTGTCCTTCCTTGCCTTTTCTCTTAGCTCGAGATATCCTGAGATAAGGGGAACAAGATGAGCAGCCTTGAAAAAATAATTCAGTTTTTGTGTTACTTACCATGCATCCAAGTTTTTTGGTCACCACTTATCTCTAGGTAACTTGAGCCAAGAGGAAAGGTAAGGGAGGATACTCCTTGTATGTGGACAGACCAAATTCTAGCAAACACAGATGCCCCACACTTAGAGAACACTATCTAATATCTGTAGTCAGAACTCCTTGTCTTATCATCTTATTTCATAAAATGTCTACTTTTATATTTAAGGCCAGAAGTCAAGAAGCAAAACAAGAAGCAGCAAAGAAACTAAAAGTAAGTGTTTTTTATACTTCAAGTATCCTCTTTAAATAAACATGCTCTTTGGGTTGAAGTATAGATTTGGTGGTGAGCACAATAAATTGTATGTTTTTTTTACTAATATATTCATTGTGGTTAACTTCATTTTTTCTGCGAGTAATCCATGCTTCATTGTTGTCATTGACAGCTAAGAGAAAAGAAAGAGAAGGAAAAAGAAGAAAAGGAGAGAGAGCAAAAGATAAAGGAAGCTGAGCAGATGGAAGTTAAGAAAAAAGTAAGGAGAAAACTGAAGGAAAAAGTAGCACCTCCCCCTCCTGTTCCAAAACCAGACAGGAAGCAGCTTGCACAACAGCGGCGGCTGGAAGAACGCAAGCGCCAGCAGTTTATGTTGGAGGAGATGAAGAAACCCACTGAAGATATGTGTTTGCCAGATCATCAGGTGCGTAACTGTCCTAGAACAACTATAAGAAAGGGCCTGACATAAGACATTAATGGCACTTCCACAGGATAAGATTATAAACCCCTGTAACATTCCTCAGAAGTTGTGAAACATTCGTAATGTTTATTGACCTCTGTTTTCATTTCAGCCATTACCAGACTTTTCACGTGTCCCAGGAGTAGTGTTACCTGGTAGTGCCTTCCATCAGTGCTTAATGACTGTAGAGTTCCTCCAGTCTTATGGAAAAGTTTTCGGATTGGATGAAACGAAGGAAGTACCCAGCCTCTTCACTCTGCAGGAAGGACTCTTCAATGTGGGGGACAGTTTATGGGAAGTACAAGACTTGCTGGTGAAACTGTTGAAGGTTGCATTATTTGACCCTGGGCTTCCATCTTACTGCCAGGTAATCAAATGGATTTAGAAATCTGTGCTCCATTTTTAACAATGTATATGATTTACATAGCTGAAGTGCTTCACAAAATCTTTCTTTTTATCTACAGTCTTTGAAAATCCTAGGCGAAAAAGTTTCTGAAATCACTTTAACCAGGGAAAATGTGTCTGAAATACTCCGTATCTTCCTGGAGGCATATGGTGGTGACATTGAGCTCTGTGATAGCCTCCGCGCTCATCCATTTCAGGCGCAACCACCCCACATCAAAGCAGCTGTGCTCGCCTTTCTCATAGATGAGCTCAATGCCAGTACTCTGATCATCAGGTGAGGTTTTGATTCTAGTATAGTTCTCATTTTTAAAGAAACTCAAAGATAAAAAAAAAAAAATAGGTCCCACCTCTCTTCCTTTTTTGATTTTCATTTCTTAAAGAGGCTCTATCAGCAAAATTATGCTGATAGAGCCCCACATATGCGTGAATAGCCTTTAAAAAGGCTATTCAGGCACCACAAATGTTATTTTAAAATAAGACCATAAAAACATATTTGTAAATCATACCTGTCGTGCACGGTGGGCGATCCTGCACTGTCCGACGTCATCTTGCTGTCACGCCTTCCTTTTCTTTCTTCTTCCATCGACACCCTCCTGTCCTCGCTCTTCCCCGCCTTCATCTTCTTTTCTTCCAGAATGAAGAAGTTCACGAGCTATCGGCTTTCCCGCTCTGTGCCCCCGGTGAAGAGCTATTGGTTCCAGTACTGTAGCTCTTCACCGTCAGAAGGGTGATTGACAGTCAGTCAGGAACGCCCTTTCTCACAGTAGGATCTATAGCGCTGTACTGTGAGAGCGGTCGTTGCTTACCGCCCAGTGATGATGCTGAGCGGTGAGGAAGGCCCCCCCCAGTACAGCGCTATAGACGCTACTGTGAGGAAGGGCGTTCCTGACTGACTGTCAGAATCACCGTTCTGCCGGTGAAGAGCTACGGTATTGGCATCGGGGACAAAGAACATGAAAGCCAACAGTGTGCTAAATTCAGCGCACTGTCTGCTTTCTAGCAGTATATTAAACTGCATGTGGCCCAGATGGTGAAAGGTCCTCTTTAAAATATTGATATGTCTAGAATATTTTTTATTCAATTTTAATTTACAATGTCCGCTTATAACGTGAAGTGTTTGCTTATTTCTGCAGTGAAATTGATAAAACTTTGGAGAACATGTCTAATTATAGAAAGAACAAGTGGATAATTGAGGGCAAAATTCGCAGGTAACTCTACCAATGCTCTCGTGTTCTCTCTTCTTATTCATTTGTTTTCTTTCATAGTTGATAGCATGCTTACTTTACATCCATTTTGAATTGTTTACTTGGTCATAGACAAGTAAAAAAACGTGAGTCTTCAGTAGTTGATACCTTTTTTTAATGGCTAACTAATAATGATGACAGATTACGAGCTTTCGGGATAACTCTGATCCCTTCCTCAGGTATAGTATAAAAACAATTTCTGAAGGATGTATCCCTATGTGTCCCCTTGTACATAAATATGCATCCTTCATCCTTTTTTATATTTCATACCCACTGGCTCACACGGTACAAAAACAAACGTTTTCCTTGGTCACAGACAAATATTAAAATAAAGCATGTTAATAGAAATCAAACTTACTAGTAAGAAAGTTATGACATTTAAGTCACTGTTAAAACTGACTGACAATTTGCTGTTCCCCTATTGAACTGGTGGCCACACATGCTCAGTCACTGGTTTCTGCCATTTTATAGTTAAAAATGGTCTTTCTCTTTACTTCTGCCCTACAGTTATATCCTTTTCCTTTAATAATGGTTTACAATGTAAAAGCATGAAGAAAATGGTAAAGTACATTTTGATTTTACCCACTGAACTTGTATCAAAATATCTTACAGGTTGAAGTTTGCATTAGGAAAGAAGACAGGACGACAAGACTTTCAAGTCAACAGTACTGAGGAGTGTCGGACAAGACGCAGTACACGCAATAATGAAGAAAATGAGGATGCTGTGGGTGATGAATCTGCTTTATTGAAACCTGCTGACGATGAAGAGGTAGAACCAAGAATTAAACATACATCTTAATAAATGTATCCAGTGTGCATATGTTCTGTAAAACATAAGTGGGCTTTGTCTTTGTCAAGTTATATGGGCTACTAGATTTCTATTGAACAAGTTTCCACATCCTGGACCCATCCTGTGCTGCTAACTATCGACCCGTCTCTAACCTCCCCTTCATCTCTAAACTTTTGGAACGCCTGGTTTATTCTCGGTTAATCCGTTATCTCTCTGCTAACTCTCTGCTTGACCCCTTACAATCTGGTTTCCGCGCTCTGCACTCTACTGAAACAGCTCTCACAAAAGTCTCTAATGATCTACTAAAGGCTAAATCCAATGGTGACTTCTCTCTTCTTATTCTTCTGGACCTCTCTGCAGCTTTTGACACTGTTGACCATCAACTTCTCCTCACTATGCTCCGCTCAGTTGGCCTCAATGACACTGCGCTCTCCTGGTTCTCCTCTTATCTCTCAGGCCGCACTTTCAGTGTATCATTTGCGGGCTCTGTTTCCTCCCCTCTTTCCCTTGCTGTTGGGGTTCCTCAGGGCTCGGTCCTCGGCCCCCTGCTCTTTTCTCTCTACACAGCCCCCATTGGACAAACCATCGCCAGATTTGGCTTCAGGTACCATCTTTATGCTGATGACACCCAATTATACACATCTTCCCGTGACATCACCCCTGCACTCATTCAGAACACCAGTGACTGTCTCTCTGCTGTCTCTAATATCATGTCCTCGCTCTATCTGAAACTAAATCTCTCTAAGACTGAACTACTACTGTTTCCACCATCTAACAGATCTGTCCCTGATATATCCATTGCAGTCTCAGGCCTTACTATAACTCCTAGGCAGCATGCCCGCTGCCTTGGGGTCATATTTGACGCAGACCTTTCCTTCACCCCTCATATTGAATCACTCGCACGTTCATGTCACCTCCACCTCAAAAACATCTCCAGAATACGCCCTTTCCTTACCAGAGATACACTAAAGACACTTATTGTCTCTCTGATTCATTCTCGCCTTGACTACTGTAATTCCTTACTAATCGGTCTTCCCCTCACTAAACTCTCTCCTCTACAATCTATTCTGAATGCAGCGGCCAGGCTCATCTATCAGGCTAGACGCTACAGCGATGCCTCCGGTCTGTGCCAGTCGCTACATTGGCTGCCTATTCATTATAGAATAAAATATAAAGTTATTACTCTCATCCACAAGGCTCTCCATAATGCCGCACCTCCCTACATTTCTTCCCTCATCTCTGTCTACCGCCCAACCCGTGCTCTCCGCTCACTCAATGACCTAACACTTACATCCTCTATTATCAGAACCTCCCATGCTCGTATACAAGACTTCTCCCGAGCTGCACCACTTCTCTGGAATGCTCTACCCCGGACAATCAGATTAACTCCCAACTTCTACAGTTTCAAACGCAAACTAAAGACGCATCTTTTCAGACAAGCCTATCACAATTCCTAATGCACAAAATTGTCTGAACACTGTATAAGCAATGCCGCCCCTGCTACCTTGTGTCACCCTCTCTACCTCATAGATTGTAAGCTCTTTTGAGCAGGGCCCTCAGTCCCATTGTGTGAAATGACGTTCTTTGTTATGTATGTCTGTATCTGAACCCTATAAATTGTACAGCGCTGCGGAATATGTTGGCGCTATATAAATAAAATGTATTATTATTAGTTAAATTCTGAGATTATCTTAAGATTATAGCCTAGGAATAACATATATAGAGGAAGGTACGTTTTCTCGAGGACTGAAATGTAATGCCATTGACTATAAACAATGTATTTTATGTAAAGTGAGAGTTCCTGTTCTTTATATTGCAGGAACAAATGTCAAATGTGAATTCTTTGGATCTAGAAAGACAGATAGAAAAGCTCACTAAGGTAAGTTAGAAAACAGAATCTCTGCTATAAGCAAACAGATAACAATTTTGTGTCTTACCAATATTATTAGGTGAGAGTTTTACATATGGTATATTTGTTAATAGACATGTCTCCCTCTATTTTATAAGTGGAACATGGTGATATAATTGATGAATAATAATTTAGCCCAAACTATAATAGTACTGTATTGATCCTGTTTAAACTGCAGGGTCGATGCTTCTTGGCATTGTGTGCTACCAGTAGGCTTTCTAGTCTGTCTTTGGATTGTGTGCAGCTAATACGCTCTCAGTCAAGTAGTTCTTAGCTAACCTCAGTCCTGGGCACCAGCTTCTGTTGTCTCTTCTGAAGTGGCTGCTTGTCCGGGATACAACGTACTAAGGACACGCTGCCCCTTCTACTATGTAAGAGGGTACTTTTTAGAACCTTTTTTTTTTCCCTCTCTGTATACAATGACAATGTAGCAGTGTTTAATATACTGAGTGTAATGTGTACTATACAGCAAGGCTTCTGACTGAACCATAGATTACCCTAAAGGTTTTATTATTTTATTGAGCTTGAGGGAGTGGCATATGTTTTAAAAAAAAATTTAGTGTCCTTTTGCTTACCCAGGAGATATCCATTGATGATGCTTTGGCACTTCTGCACATGCACAAGCTAGATGGTACACTTGCACTCCGCTAACATTCAGGTAGTGAGTGCACTTGCACAACTGACAAACTATTGGCGGAGAGGGTGAAAATACTATGTAGAATAAAAGTCTGTCTTATGACAGAGGACAGGTGGATGCTCTCCCTTGTTGTGGACTGAAACTGAAGGAAGATTATCTTAACTATTACCATTCATTTCTAGGTTGTTTTTTTTGTATGTAATTCCCACTGTTTCCATTTTGTTGTCTTGTTTTACAGCGTCAGATGTTTCTGAGAAAGAAAATCATTAGCTGTTCTCAAAGGCTTCGCTGTATGTCTCTGGGTCAGGATAGGTACCGCAGATTCTACTGGATGCTTCCACACATAGGTGGCATCTTCGTTGAAGGATCGACTGACCATTTTGGTGAGTTCACAAACCAAACCAAATGATAAAACCATATCAATGGATTAACAAGTTATCCCATATCCACTAGATCAGGACAGAAACAAATATTTGTGTTCACTTAATTGCTCACTAGGTTGACCACAAAAGTCAGAGCATTATAAATAGTGAGTGTCCTGCGTCTCAACCAGCTCTGCTCACCAGGGGTTTTGAATGACGTCCACCATTTTGGATAGATGTTTGTTCTGGCCGGCACTCTCAATGCTTCATTCATTTTATTGGAAGCCCTGTAAATAGCCGAAGTACAGCTTTTGACTAACTCCAGCGCTTATATTGAATGTGAAGTGGAGTTTAGACTGACCCAACCACTGCTCTATTCAGAATGGGGCAAAATTCTCTGGTTCTTTTAATAGGTGGGAGTCCGAGCATTTGGACCCCCATCAATCTGCAGTTATCCTCGAACTTAAAATCAGTGTTACTACTTATTTTGTCATTTAGTAGTACTCCTGAGGGGTGGTCATCAATCTAGAAAACCTTGGAAGACTGGAGTAAAATCTTTCATGTTTATAGGTCCCTCAGCCTTTAACCTGGAACATAATTTGTAGTAACTCTGCGTTGTTTCTTTCCTCTGTTATTCCTTCTGTATAATTTTCAGTTATGCTCCAGAATTGTATTTTAGGAAATATTTTTATTATTCATGAAATAACAAGTGCAAGAGAGGCGAGGCTAGGTTCACATCTGTGTACGGGTTTCTGTTCGAGGGGTCCGCTTGGGGACCTCCTTCCTTCTGTCCCCGAACAGAAGCCTAATCTGCATAAAAACGTGGTTAGTTTGGGAAACCAGCAGACCCCTAGACTATAATGGGGTCCACGTGGTTTCCGCCCAAAAAGAGCAAAAAATGCAGAGAGAAAAGCTTTGCTTGCAGCGTTTTATCTCTACATTTTTCACGCAGATAGTAGAACGGAATCCCTGTATGGAGTCCGGGTGCAGATGTGAACTGAGCCGAACAGATGCTCTCTACAGGTCTTTTTCAGCTTGTCATACTGCATCTGTCCTTATACTTACTATACTATGGTACTGGAGAGATCCCAGATACTGATATAACCATGTTATTTTCCAGGTTACACTTCAGATACTCCTCAAACTGAAGTGTTGGAATTTTCTGGGGTGAAGATGGAAGAGGAGGAAGGGACAGAAGAAAAATATTTGTGTTCACTTAATCGCTCTCGAGGTCGACCACGAAAGTCAGAGCATTGTAAATACTGTCAGTGTCCTGGGTCTCAACCAGCCCCAGTGAATGGCCTTTTGCAAGCAAATCCTTCTGAAAACCAACAGGGCATAAGCCAGACAACAGTGCTGTCATGGCTGACACATTGTCAAACTTCCATCATGAACAGCACTGTGTTGACGCCAGAGAATAGTCCTCATCGCACTGAGGGGACATCTACATTTGACATTGGGCCCTGTCCTGGGGCTACTGACACAGATGAGAAGGATAACAGGTTGTTCAACTCACTCCTTAGGACTCCTTGCACTGAAAATTCCCCAAACCCCAATTGTCAGTCAAACAGCTTGCTTTCTCCATCTCTCACTGCAACCACACAGCCAATACAGGTAATTTTAGAGTGATGAAGGTTGTTATTGCGGAGGTAGAATATTTCTGTAGCTGCAGCATCACCTTCACTGGTGTACTCAGGGAACAGAAGAAATATGTAGCTGAACATTCTTTAATGGTGCAAAAAATACATGAGGATTGATGTCCTTAGACTTGTATGATCTTACAATGTATTGGAGTAAAATCGGTAGGTAAGGCAAGAAGAAAGCAGCTCTAACCTTGCTTTTTGGCAGTAGTATTAAAACTTGGAAGCGCTTGCAATTAATTGTATATTCTAAGAATAGGGGATAAGCGTCTCATTGGTAAAACTATTGAGATCCTCACCACTCATGGGAACATCTCTTCAGTAGTCTTGTAGAGGTAAATAGTGGCAGCTCTCAGTTCATACAGAAGAAATTGCTGTGGGTATTTTCGTGGCAGAATTTATTTTACAACTTGCGGGAAAGGGAGGGAATCTTCATTGTTGGCACCAGAAGCCGCTTTGTATCACATATAATACCACCTAAAGGGCTATTATGTTTTCAGCAAGTAAAGGTTACTCATAGTGTAATAAAATGTTATATAATTTTCCAATATACTTTCTATATCAGATCCTCATGTTTTCAAGAGCTTTGCTTGCTGTCATTTGTGAGGAACTTTCATTGCATAGCCCTAGTGTTATTGATGCGGTTGAGACATCGGTCTTGCATGAAACCTTTTGATACCAGCTTCTCACATTACACAGGTCAGTGGATTGGCAGATGAAAAGCATCAGTCTGTTGGTTCTCAGCTGCCATCTGTGAATACAATTTGCCAAGTGTGTAACAAGCCCATGAGCAATGCCACCGCGGCGGAGAAACGAAGAGGGCGACCATCCAGCAAACTGTTAACACAAATAGAGCAAAAGTACTACAATCAGCTAATAGAAAGGCCTATACCAGAAGGTACGTCATTGGTTTTAGTGAGCCCGTGCTGCCCTAGTGGAAATTTATGGGGTTACAACAATGTTTTATGTGATGGTGTATTGAACTAGATCAGACATGAAGTGGTCACAGGTAAGTATTTTGTCCATATGTGTTAGATCTACAATAGTAGAGCTGACAGTAATGCACACTTCAAGCGACTCCTTAATATAATTTCTTCATATTAAAAAACAAATTATTTGTGGGCAGAGCAATCCCATTCTCCATGGCTTCCTTGCAGTATGCCTGCTGGATACAGATCGTTTTGTATTACGAGAGTGACGGTTTGTAATCTACTCTGAGATACTTCTGGAAATTTGGCGTTTTCTGAGACTGCCGCTCACTCACTGAAAACTGCTCTCTGCAAAGAAGGGCTAGCTTTGTTTATAAGCCTAGGTTACAAAACTGCATAGAAACAGTTCTATACAAGACACTTTTTCTCAGAATTGATAGGTCTTAGAGGGGGTTTTCCCCAAAATCTAACCATATTTAAATTTTTTGACTATATAAGAAATTAATAAATTTGCAGAGCGTTAAAGATTTTCTTTAACCCTCTTACTTGTGACAGTGTTTTGTCTTCATCAGTTGCCATTGGATATGACCGTAAATGGAGGAGATTTCTATGGTTTGGGCAGAAACCCAGCTATGATTTCCTTATCAGTTTTATTGGACAGGGGCACTACATGCTCAAGAAGGCAATCTGTCCACACGCAAGGAGGTCATGGCTAGGTTCGGGACAAGGCCCAGGCCATAGAAGCTTCCTGTATTCATGATCATATCCATTAGTGACTGACAACCCCTCTTAGCTGTCCATCCACATGATTTAGCTACTACCTTAGTCTTACTCTGCTGGATGAGCATGTATGTGCTTTATGACGACAGGTTGAAAAGCCAGTTACTCTGTCTTGCTTCTGATTCTGCCATCATGGTCCTTCATACACAAGATTGTCCACCGTTTCTGAATTCGGCTCACTTTACTGTATGTGTATGGCCAGTTTTTAGTCTATTTAGAAAAGCTGATCTCCTGTACTATGGGGTTTATATGTATATAGTATTTGATAACATTATATTTGACAGACCGCAATAATTTAATAACAGACTGTCAAAATTTAGGTGCCACTACCTGATCATTTTTATGTGCTGCTCTTGATTTCCAGATATGAAAAACACATGGTGGTGGATAAAGGACCCAGCTGTGCTGGAGTCGTTGCTAAAAGCTCTGCACCCTCGAGGTATCCGTGAAAAATCTTTGCACAAACATCTTACAAAGCATCTTGTGCATCTCAAGGAAATGTGCGCCCGGCCAGCTACTGGTAAGAGCCTTTTTGTTTTGTTTTCTTTAAATCTTTGCTGCCATATACTAAAAGCGGAAACTGTAGCAAATAATAAATTCTATGCTTTATGCATGTAATTGGCTGAACACGTGATGATCACTTTGAATTTATTTCATTTTACCTAGATGCACTGTTTCAATTCAGACCCCCTGAAGGTCATCCTATATGTCAGGAGATGCTGGACAAATGGTCTGTTGAGCAATGGACGTTTCAGGTGGATCTCGCTGTTCTACAGTGGGTGGAAGACTTAGAACAAAGGGTCATGGCATCAGACTTGCAGCTACGGGTCAGTCACTTTTACCATTTATTTTATTCTCTCGTTTACTGAACATTTTATATTTTATATATTGGTATTATGTGATGGCGTTGTCTGAAAAGTCCAGCAGCTTTGTAGAGCCCACGGTGTGTCTGTACTACTTAAAGCGACCCGTCAGTTCATAATAATAATTTTACAATAAATACAAAATGTAGACAAAAAAAGAGAAATTAGTGCTCCTCTCCTTAATATTTCTGACGCAGTTCCTCAGATCCCCAGTCCCCTGTTTATTTCAGTAAAATGCACATTGTGCTTTAAAAAGTCTTGAGACATTGACCCCTGCACTTGGTTTGACCAGCTGAAAGCAGGTGACAGTGTTTCAGGCTACTACAGTGTGAGTGGAATAGTCTGAGAAGCTAGTAGCCATTTTACACAAACTAAGGGACTATTTCAGAGGAGCTGCACCAGAAAGATTAAAATGCATGTACACACGTATTATATCCATGGATTATGCATTTTTTTTTTTTGGGGGGGGGATATTTGCATGTGAACTTAGGGGTCGTTATTAAGTGCATGTACCCATTTGTCACTTCTTTCACTAAATTTTCAGGGCTGGAACCCTCCTAGCTTAGACTCTGTTCGGAGTGACCTAAAATACTTTGAGCACAAGATGGAAGCATCCGATGATATTTTTGCAAAAGTGAAAAGAGAAGAGGGACAAGCACACAGAGAACCAGATAATCCACTAGACATAGCTGTGCTGCGACTTTTAGAACTGGAGCACAATGTGGAAAGAAGGTACCTGAAGGAACCCCTGTGGATATTGAGCGAGGTGCAGCATGAGAAGATTGTCATCACTGACCCAGAGACATCGTCTACCACTGAAACGTAAGCACAATAATCCTATCTCCTCATTAAATTATCCAATTTACTTTCAGATTTTTCCCTTGTCCATTATATATAACTATAAACATTGTCGTGAAGCTTATATGTTGTTTTCTGTTTATGGCAGTCAGTACAGCATTACGTCACGTCTGCGTCTGTGGCGCCAAACAGTGGAGCGATGCCGGAGTTCAGCCCAGCTGTCTCTATGTTTGCAGCAGTTTGAGAAGTCTTTAGCTTGGGAGCGTTCTGTTAATAAAGTGGTAAGAGACTTTATTATTTATTTATTTATTACTTTATTTCACTTTGGTGGGTTTTATCTCATGCACATCAGTTACTGTGTACTATATGGTTTAACGCCCCCTGCCATTATCTTTACAGACTTGCATTTATTGTCGAAAAGGCGACAATGATGAAAGCTTGCTGCTCTGTGACAGTTGTGATCGTGGTTGCCACACTTATTGCCATCGGCCTCGGCTCGCCGAGATTCCAGAAGGAGACTGGTTTTGCCCCAACTGTATATCTTTGGTAAGTGACTTATTTATATGGAAAACCTCCACTTTGTACAATATTGGTTGTTGATTTAATGGCAGTTCGCACAGTGGACAGTGAAAAGATGAGCAGCCATCACAGTCTCCCATTGATAACAGTGGCATGCAGATACCAGCTGGAAGGTGGAGCTGATTTTGAGGCAGAATTCACATAAAAAATCTGCTCCAAATTTAGTTGTGCAAAATTTTGCTTTAACTTTATCCCAATGTTTTCTTTAACTGCATAGAAACCTAAATCCAATTGTCTGCTGCAATAATAGTTGGAGTTTAAACTATTGGTCATGTGACTGACCGCATAGTGAAACAAAGCTGCTGTCTGTTATCAATGGGAACTAGAAGTATTTGCTAAGTTCCTTGTAAATTGAAACAGATTTCTTTTAGTTTCCATTTTTGTGTAGATTTTAGATTTCACATTAATTTATTTTATTTCTATATTTTTTTTTAAGCAAGGAGAAAGTGAGTATCTACGACCCGGCGGTTCTTCTAAAAGAGCTAAGAAAAGTGTGCAACGATATCAAGATAATAGTCCCTTGAAGCAGTCACGTCGAAAAGAGCCAGCAACAGTCTCTCAACAATCTCCAGCTGAAGCATCACTAGCAAAACGGAGACGCATCGGAACTCGAAGCCAGTGCCCCGATCTAACGTTCTGCGAGTAAGAGACACAGCAACTCTGCCTGTATCTTTATGGTGTATGGAATAGTGTTCTGTCCCTATTTCTTCCTTTTGTGTGTGGGACACTTTAGAAGGGTCACATTCATAAGGCGTCCATAAGTTTTGAAATTGGATATTGTTATAGGAACAAAAAAAATAATCTCTATTTTAATAAGGATTAAACTCATTTAGGGCCTGTAAGTACTGTTGAATGTGGCATATAAAAAAAATCTCCTGTTATATTGCTTTCTGCAAAGTTTTAGGGTATCTCTAGAAGTGACATCAGAACAAGATCAATGTTCACAATGCCTACACTTGGTTGGAATTTTGTGAAGGAGTTCGCCATTGGAGTGATGAGTCCTGTTTCATGATCTGATAGTTTAATCTGGATCCAATACGTACAAAAAGAGTAGAAGATACAGGTTATAGAGTACCTAGTGTAAATTTGAGAGCGGAGGAATAATATTATGGAGCTGTATTAAACGGTATGGACTGGGTGTATTTCCAGTGAAGGGCTCTGTTAATGTTACACGTATACAAATTCATGTTAGATAGATGTAGGTTTTTCACTTGTAGTAAGAATTGGCGGAAAGCCCTTTTCCTGCCCCAGAATGTCTATACATTTGTGCACAAAGTAGTGGCTGCAGAAAGCCTTGATCTTAATCCATTTTGTGCCTTTTGATGTGTCTGTGTGTGACGCTCGTACAGTTACTCTGAATGTCAGGTGACTTCCTTTCTCCATTATAATAATAATCCACCAATAATTCATTAACTTTTGTTTGTAAAGAGTGCAGTGTGTGCTTCTAGGGGTAGATAGAATAGTGTAGTTGTCTAATCATTGTTTTTCTGTCATTTAGAATAATCTTAATGGAGATGGAGTCACATGATGATGCATGGCCCTTCCTAGAACCTGTGAATCCACGCCTCGTTCCTGGATACAGGAAAATCATCAAAAACCCTATGGATTTTTCTACGATGCGGAACAAGTTGTTAAATGGACGGTAAGTCCTTAATACAGGAGTGAGTAGACAAGTGTCCTTGTTGCAAAATACCACTGGTTTTCCTAAATTTTGGGTTTTAATAAAGCCAAATGTTTGCTAACTAATAGTGATTTAGGGCAGTAGCTTTCCTATTTATTATCCCCCTCCTAAAATTTTACATACATCATAATGTTGGATGGAAGTATAAAAAGGGGTGAAGAATCTACTCCATAGATGGTGGGTTCTCACCGAATTATACATCAGACACTTGCTGCTAACAGCCACAAATGGTGACGTTAATCTCTTGGACACTTTGGCCAATTGTGACCGCAACGTGTAAGCTATTGCAGGGCATAGGCCTTGCCAATTTGCAAGGGATCGCCACACCTCCGACATTGCCATAGGGGATGGCGATGTGATGGCATAACAGCTGTCATCCTATCAAAGGCTTTGTGAAGTTTGTATTAGGCAGGCTGTAATTCAGTAGATGTACAATGTACTGTAGTACAGATAATGAACCGTCACTCGGTGGTTATGCTGGTGCCTGGAAATGGCCTCTCACCGCCATATCAGTATAATCAAAGAAATTTCCGGCACTCAATGAGTATGCTTCCAAAAGTAAATATTTATTTTGACAAAAACGTTTCGGTCTAGAAGACCTTCGTCAGTTTGTCGGTAGGAGATATGAGTAGCAGAAAGCCAAATGTAGACATGTGGGAAATCCACATGTCTACATTTGGCTTCCTGCTACTCATATCTCCTACCGACAAACTGACGAAGGTCTTCTAGACCGAAACATTTTTGTCAAAATAAATATTCACTTTTGGAAGCATACTCATTGTGTACTGTAGTACAGCCATAATGTAATGCAGTGTAAACACCCAAGGGTAAATAAAAATAGATAAAAAAGATTTCAAAAATAAAAATTGAAATCACCCATTGAATATTTTCTCTAGAGCACATATAGAAATAAATAACTATTATATTGCATAGTTCAAAAATGTCCAAACTATCAAAATTTCTTCAACCTTCACTCCCCTCCCAAATAAATAAATAAAATTGAATAAAAAATATCAAAAAGTCATATGCACCCCATTATGGTACCAATAAAAATCAGCTCATCTTATAATAAAAGAGCCTTAGCTACATAGATGAAAATATAACAAAAAATAACAGAATTTGGTCAGACTATTGCGAGGTAAAATTTGTTGTAAAAACAAACACAAACAAACACAAAAAATTAAAGACCTAGAACGCACTAAACCGGTAAGAAAAGGGCAAATAGGGGCATAGAATATTAAGGGGGGCCCTTCCATCACTTCCACCAACATTAATTAGCATTCTTTAACAAGTTTTGCTTCACTGATTCCAGTGCATTTGGATTTTTCTCTGACCCCCCCCCCTTCTTGTGGCAGGATGTGCTAGTTGATTCAGCCATGCCCAGAAAACTAGAAATCCCATGATATTCCGAGTGCATGTGCTGGGATGTAGTGAAGCCACTAGTCAGCTCATTGAGTATGTATCATATCTACAGTGGTACAAGCTCAGATTTAGTAACGAAGCCCAATGTATGGCACATCATAGATGACTTGCTGTACATTGGAGGAATTGTTTTGCAGAAAAATCCACATGTTGGATGTATATAACAACATTATCCATCACTCGGACAAAGAGGAGAAGGTGAGGTCATGTGACTGTAACTTCAACAGGTCATAAGAAACCTTATCATTAAAGCTGGCCCCTAAAAAAAAAAAAAAGTTTTGGAAAAGATGAAGTTGTCACGTGAAATTATTCATAGCCTGGTAAAGCTTCTTACAGGATCGGCAATCTTGTTGTGTGAAATGCATAGAATGTGCCATCACCATCTTCTTCTCTTTTCCTGTTTCTAGATATTCCAGCTGTGAAGAGTTTGCAGAAGATGCCGAGCTGGTATTCAGTAATTGCCAACTATTTAATGAGGACGAGTCTGAAGTAGGGAAGGCCGGACTGGTGCTGAAAAAGTTCTATGAAAGCCGATGGGAGGAATTTAACCAAGAGCGAGAAAACAATTCACTTTGAGACTGGAGTGCAGAATTTTTTTTTTTCTTTTTAAGTTTTAACATTTGTATGTGCATCTCTGCAACACTGAAAAACGGGTTCATCTCTCTGGTTGTCTCGTTCAGCCTTCAAGGTGTGCACCCCACTTTGAAGGGAAGTTTATGGCAACATAGGGTTTCATTTCTCATTATCTGGGGTCCTTGTACCCTTACTTCTAACCCATTTACCCAGTGTGTCTGAACTCCTTTCATTGCCTCAGGTTATCTGAGGGAGATTTTTTATTTTTTTTTGTTACCAGAGCAGCCCAGCCTCTACCACAAGTAGCTGTGCTACAAGACTCTTATGTGCCCAGCAGCTCATCTTGGCTGTATCTGCGTCCACATCTCAGTGTTAAGTATGCTTTTGTAGACTTGACTTCTGAGCATCCATGTGTACACAAGTCAATGTTTCCTATCTACTGAACTTGGATAACCCAACTGAAATATGCACGTTTACATATATTCCATTCCTACATTTCCATTAGCATAATGTACAAAATGCATATATTTATACTGTACATGTATACATAAAGTCAATACATTCACACAGAATGGGCACAAAGTTACCTAATGATGATGTACATCTTAGTTGTGTACTAGAAGTTGTTCATACGTTGTCACATGTCCATGTTTTACACTCTCAGCATCTGCTCACTTCTGTTCCTATGGCCGGGTTTTCAACCCTTACATTGGACACCAGGACCTACTCAATAGCAATAGAGACTTTGTGCGTTTTGGTTTGGACCATAGTTGAGGTATCTGCTTTCTAGCGTGTGGTGTTTTCTGGCCAGTATACAGTGCATTAGCTCTGACAAACAATAACTTTGTGTGCCCTGGGCTGAACTTGGATCTTATCACCTCCAACCATGTTTTGTTCAATGTGCTGCTTCCTTTGGTTAATCACTGTTTTATATAAGCCATTTATTTTTGTCCCCATCATTTTTTGGCACTACCTCCTCCCGTACCAGTGGCTTCCTTTTCCGTCATTTGCCCCCTAATGTTTAGACTGAGAGGTACCAGCTATTGCTTAGTAGAAGTACCTTTGGTCTTCATAGGCCTTAAGCACTACAGGGTTCCCGGAGGACACTCGCTACAACTTTTTTGTTTAGTTTTTGTATTTTCTTCATTTGACTTTATAATACGTTGTGTAGAATTGATGTGACCTCTTCCTTTTTTATTTACATTGTGTATTTATTTTTCATGGTGTCTGCTGTATAGCCATTTGCTTTTGGTATTTAATATCTTGTTTGTCTGTTTGGATATTTTCTGAGAACCATCCTCCTAAAGACTATTTTACAAGTGCTGAACCAGTCTTATACCTCCACCCAGACGGTGACCTTAGGTTACAATTCATTCGCTTGGTTCCCCAGAAGGACCAAGTGGTTTCGGAAAATGGTCTGCATCCATTCGTATTCCATAGTGTTACTGTGGCCGCTTGCCTTTCGGGTAGCACTGGTTCATTGTGTAAAGTGAAGGAGTATTTCACCTTCCTTCCATTCGTTTCGCGATCTGTCCAGGGATGTAGACATTCTGAGTTAGTAAGGATCCTTGATAAATACACTAACCCAGTCCTTTATAGAAGTGCTGCAGTTCAGCGTAGGTATATATGTAGTAATATTGGGAAGAAACCTTGGGTATAAACCAAAGGAGATCCGCCTGCTTTGGTTCAGCAGCCCCTTATCACTTCTATTTCATTCCCATAAAATGTTTTCTAAAGGCAAATATTCTCCTTCCAGAAACCGCAGTGCCAGCACATTCCACCCCATTCCTTTCCTCTAAGTTCTGCCTGCAAACATAATCTTTAGGATACTTTATGCATTTCAGTTTTGTCGTCTTCAGGTTAGTCTGTTATAGCTGATCTTGCACTTTATATGGGTGATCTTTCCTAGTAGAACATCCCCAATATCTCATTACCTAGAGGAAACAAGTTTTAATCCCTTCAGATCTGAAAGTCTTGAGATTCACGTGTTTGTCGTCATCCATCCTTTTGGGACTGAATAATGTGGATCCCTTTGCCTAAGTTTAGGAAACTTAAAGGGGTAGTGCAGTTGGTATGTAGAGCAATATTCAACTGCAACCAATGTGTTGCATTGTCAAGCAATAAACTATAATGTCCTTTGCACTAAACCAAATGAAATGTCATCTTTTTAAAATCAATGATAAAGTGATCCTCTGGATTTTTACACTGGCTTACGTTTATTTTGCCGCACAAGGTAGTAGGGATTGAATTTTAGTTTGTTCCCTCGTATATGAAATGCGTCTCTGAGGCAGAACTGGGTGAGGATAGATCTTATTAGACGTACGCTGGCACTGCACTCAAATATTTTTATATTTAGGATGTAAGAGTTGTTTTTTTATTTTGGTATTAAGTAGTAGACAGACTTTAAAATGAATTTATAAAATGCAGACATATTTATTTTTCTCAATGACCGCCGTATCTTAAGTAATATTAGAGCTTTTGTTGGTATATTTTCAGTACTTGATTTCACTGTCTGTTTTCTCTGGGATTTATTGCTAGACGGAAATGCCCAGATTTACCTTATTTCAGACATTCTCATATGAAAGTTGTGTTACATAGCGTGTTGCGAGCAGTGTCAACTAACAAGGCTTGGTATATCTTTGGACACCATATTCTTTTCAGGTCCAGCATTCTTCTGATTAAGATTTCTGATATGACGCCAAGATCTCTTCATCGATGATAAAGGAACCCTGTCCTATTTAGCATGGTTGTCCGATCTGATGTGGGTGGTTCTACTCTTAGTGTATGAGGTTGGAAGAAGGAACAAGTCTCTCAAGTCCAACTTATAACCCTACAGTGGGGATACAAAAACCCCATAAGGCCGATGCCAACCTTGGACTTGTTTCCTCCAGAAATCTAATACTCATCGCTTGTAATAATGTTTCCTTTTATGAAAGGTGTCCAGGACCCTCTTCAACCTTGTACGTTGTACTGCGTGATTGACCGCCTTGAGTATATGACTTGATAGAGAACGGTCAGTCACTAAGTAGGACCACCCACGTGACTCCTAACCCTAGAAACAAGAAAACACAAGTTACAGTGAATCTTTTCACACAAAATTGAACAACATCTCAGACTGTAGTTATAACTTGACAGGCTCCCTTGAAACGATAAAATTCAATATCCGCCACTTGAGGAAGTTCACAAGCCCTCTAAATACTGACTATTAACAGTATGCATTAAATACTAGGCTTTGCCTAGTGGTGGCTAAAAGGAGGCACAAATTTTTATTTTTTAAGAGGACCTTTCATCACCACCACCAGGTCAAGCTTTTAATCCCTTTTAATAGACATTGCTTCATTGATTCCGGCAGCACAGTTAGAATTTTCTTTCTAGTCCCCGCCATTCCTGAGCAATTAGTACATTTAGTTTCGGTTCCTGATCTGATATTTATGCTCTGTACAGTCAAGTGGGTGGTGTCAGACAGGTGCAAGCAAGGGAGCGATTCAGAACTGTGATATTGTCCAGTCAGAGCTCAGACCTTTTGTCTGCTCCTGCCCAACCCCTCCCTCTTGAAAGTACAGAGCCTAAGTATCAGATCAGGTATCGAAAACAACTGCACTAAGTGCTCAGGAATGGTGGGTGCCAGAGAAAGTGCTGTCTGAGAATCAGGGGAGACTATTAAAAGATGCAAAGTGCTTGATGTGGTGGTGAGGGTGCAAGGTCCTCTTCTATTTACAGATATATTAATAAATAAATCAGATCTTAATTAGTACTGAATGCTTGAGCCATTTAGATTTACCAAAATTCCTAAGGATTTTGGATTGTCCTCCCTGTGTTTTGCCTCGCTATCATGACCCTTTATAACTCCTCTTTCCCAATGAATACATTGTTTAAACAAAAGCCCAATAATCATTGGCAAATGTGGGTATTTTTATTCTTGCTGTGCATGGATTCTTCTTATCTACTGTCTGATACCATAACTGAGCTCTACCTGCACTCACATTACTATATGAGCTAATATTTGTGAGACTGGGGCCTCTACATTTCAGTGCAGTGTGTTACAGTTTTTACAATTATGAGGATTTATTTAATTTGCTGTGTTTATTTAATTCACAAGTCACTTCCATGGAAGGTATATGTATCAAAACTGGTAGCAGATATATTGCCGAAATATGCGCAACAACATACAGAATAGGAAAAACACAGGTTTAGTCTTTGCTACACTGAATGAGAGTATGAGTGTGGATTTTCTACCGGTGCACTAAGTATCTCTGTATGGCTGCGTCCACTTCTAGGTCAGTCTAGCAGCTCAGAAGGTGCTTTGGACCCACACCAGGATTACCCCCACCAGCTCTCGCATCCTCCTATATTATTTTTTATATATATGTAACCAAACTGTGTTATAGTGACTTTTGATAAATGTACAGTTTTTTCTGTGAATTTAAATTTATTTCTTTCTATATTTTTAGGACCAATCTCGTTTTTAAGAAATAAAACAAACAAACAAAAAAAAAATTTAGAACTTCACGTTGTTGCACATGTGCTGTAGTGTGCCCTTTAGCCGCTGAAATAAAAAAATAAATAAAAATGAGTCATAGAAATATATGGATTCTTGTGTTTTTCTTTTATACCATGAAGCATAAGTGTGAACCTTGAATCCATTAAAGGGATTCTACCATTAAAAATCTTTTTTCTGTGGCTAACACGTCAGAATAGCCTTTAGAAAGGCTATTCGTCTCTTACCTTTTAGATGTAATCTCCGCCGCGCCGTTCCTTAGTAATACCGGTTTTTACCGGTATGTAAATTAGTTCTCTGGCAGCGATGGGGGCGGGCCCCAGCGCTGAAAATGCGATGAGGGCGTCCCCACCGCTGCCAGAGAACAGGATCCTGCGCCGCCTCTATCTTCTGCTGGATCCTCCCCTTCTTTCTTTGTCTTTCTTCTGACGCCTGCGCAGTTGGCTCTGTCACTGAGACACTAGTAGAGCCGACTGCGCATGCGCGGCCATAGTTCCGAGGCTGTCAGCCGACAGAGGCGAAGCTGCCGAAGAAAGAAGGGGAGGATCCAGCAGAAGATAGAGGCGGCGCAGTATCTTGTACTCGGGCAGCGGTGGGGACGCCCTCATCGCATTTTCAACAATGGGACCCACCCCATCGCTGCCAGAGAACTAATTTACATACCGGTAAAAACCGGTATTACTAAGGAACGGCGCGGCGGAGATCACATCTAAAGGTAAGAGACGAATAGCCTTTCTAAAGGCTATTCCGACGTGTTAGCCTCAGAAAAAAGATTTTTAATGGTAGAATCCCTTTAAAGGGGTATTCCAATCTCCAGGATCAATACACTGCATTGTCTAATCAGTTCACATAGCCAGATACTGCTGGTGGTGATCTCAGGGTTCACAGGTCGTGGTTTAGGTTTCAGAGCACATCTTTCTAGCATCAGTGGTCAATCTGATTTTCTATCCCTGTCACGGGCCACCTTTTATACACGTCTCTTCACTGTGATTGCAAAGCTGACAGACTGCTCCATTAACTGTCAATGTAAACTTGAATGGTTTACGACATTTCGGACAACTTTCTCTTATTTAATAGGCCTTGTGATTCTGGATCAAAATACAATGCACTTCAATTAAAAATGCTGCTTACAAATTGAGAGTAAACAGTCTGTAAGATGAAAAAATTTAATCTAACCTTTAACCCCTTCCTTCAAGTGGTAGTGGCCATCTTCCAAACCCCATAACTTTGGTTTGGACTTCACTTTCTATTGTTAATTGATATTTATTAAAGGTTGTTTGTTTTATTTATTTTTTTTCATCTTTGAGACCTATCTTATGCTCACTCTCAAATTAGTGAAAAAAGATGGTGTCCGTTTTCTGTAAGATCTAATGTCAAATCAAGATCTTGTTCAAATTTTCTGCCTACAAAGCCTCTAAGTTCCTGCCACTAGGCGTCTCCTTTATAGCTGATATGCAGTTCAAATCCTGTTGCTGGGGAAGTCCCGTCCATAGATACATTAGATAAGCAATACAACTTCATGATGAGTGGAAGCAGGGAGGGTCTTGGTCTCGTCACACATTGAATGCAGATGGGAAGGGCTGATTCTCCTCACAGCCTTCACATGTCTGCAAACTGCTAAAACATTCTGCAGCATCTTACAATTTACAATGTCAGAGTCCATTCACACGGAGTAACGTGCCGCGTGATGTGGCACGTATACGGCGTGTGAGACTTTGCGCGCTGTATACGCTCCCACTGTTTTCAATGGGAGCCAGGGTCGTATACGCTGCGTTATTTTGCGGCTGCAAAATCACGGCCGCAAAATAACGCAGCATATATGATCCAGGCCCCCATTGAAATCAATGGGAGCGTATACAGCGCGCAAAGTCTCACACGCCATATACATGCCACATCACGCGGCACGTTACTTCGTGTGAATGGACCCTAAGAAAAAATCTTAAGTAGTTATTACTTTTGGATACTTGTATGTTTACAGATGGGTTATTATTCAGACAGAAAGCAGCTTTACTGACTGTACTCAGAGATTGCTCTTTTTCCCATCACCCACGACCGCACACATAAAGGACGGTGCTGTCGTGGTTTGTGGAAAATCCATTTACAAGTAATTACCATTTTCCCTGTGTTGGGGATCTTATAGGGTGCATCATGCTTGCATGTATTTGCAGTTCAGTGTTCTTGGATCTCTTATATTATGCTCACTTGGGCTTTCCTCAGCTATTTCTTTGCAAAATTTTAAAGAAAACCTGTCTTTGGCCTTTTCTGAATATTTGGGTGACTGTCAGAACCTAGTATCACAGGGTATAAGGGAGCCCCCTCTTTTCAAGACACTATATTGCCCTTGGGTCCAATTAAAACAGAACCCCAAAAAGTATTTCACTGCCTATTAAACAGTTCCACTATTTAATAGTCCAGGAAACATGTGTTTTATCTATTGGTGTCATAAGGATAATATACACTCACCGGCCACTTTATTAGGTACACCATGCTAGTAACGGGTTGGACCCCCTTTTGCCTTCAGAACTGCCTCAATTCTTCGTGGCATAGATTCAACAAGGTGCTGGAAGCATTCCTCAGAGATTTTGGTCCATATTGACATGATGGCATCACACAGTTGCCGCAGATTTGTCGGCTGCACATCCATGATGCGAATCTCCCGTTCCACCACATCCCAAAGATGCTCTATTGGATTGAGATCTGGTGACTGTGGAGGCCATTGGAGTACAGTGAACTCATTGTCATGTTCAAGAAACCAGTCTGAGATGATTCCAGCTTTATGACATGGCGCATTATCCTGCTGAAAGTAGCCATCAGATGTTGGGTACATTGTGGTCATAAAGGGATGGACATGGTCAGCAACAATACTCAGGTAGGCTTTGGCGTTGCAACGATGCTCAATTGGTACCAAGGGGCCCAAAGAGTGCCAAGAAAATATTCCCCACACCATGACACCACCACCACCAGCCTGAACCGTTGATACAAGGCAGGATGGATCCATGCTTATATGTTGTTGACGCCAAATTCTGACCCTACCATCCGAATGTCGCAGCAGAAATCGAGACTCGGCAGACCAGGCAACGTTTTTCCAATCTTCAATTGTCCAATTTGGATGAGCTTGTGCAAATTGTAGCCTCAGTTTCCTGTTCTTAGCTGAAAGGAGTGGCACCCGGTGTGGTCTTCTGCTGCTGTAGCCCATCTGCCTCAAAGTTCGACGTACTGTGCGTTCAGAGATGCTCTTCTGGCTACCTTGGTTGTAACGGGTGGCTATTTGAGTCACTGTTGCCTTTCTATCAGCTCGAACCAGTCTGGCCATTCTCCTCTGACCTCTGGCATCAACAACGCATTTCCGCCCACAGAACTGCCGCTCACTGGATGTTTTTTCTTTTTTGGACCATTCTCTGTAAACCCTAGAGATGGTTGTGCGTGAAAATCCCAGTAGATCAGCAGTTTCTGAAATACTCAGACCAGCCCTTCTGGCACCAACAACCATGCCACGTTCAAAGGCACTCAAATCACCTTTCTTCCCCATACTGATGCTCGGTTTGAACTGCAGGAGATTGTCTTGACCATGTCTACATGCCTAAATGCACTGAGTTGCCGCCATGTGATTGGCTGATTAGAAATTAAGTGTTAACGAGCAGTTGGACAGGTGTACCTAATAAAGTGGCCGGTGAGTGTAGTCAGGGAGATTTTCTAACCAAAACGTGTCAGCACTTTAAAGGGGTTGTCCCATCACAAGGATCCTATCTATACTGCTTGTTAATGTGAATGTAAGACTTTTCCTAAATACATTGCTTCAGCAAAACTGCTTTGTTTGTCCACTATCTTACTTTATTCAATTCATTGTTGACACAGCCCTGACTTATCTGCTCAAAAGTCAAGTGATGTATCTGCTGCTCTCGGAGGAGGGGCTAAGTGCATGGGAGCGAGCCTGTGTTTCTAGCTATTCCTGTGTCTACACCATGTGACCTAGCTCCCTGTTAGCAGATAGAGGAGAGGAGCTGCTTTCATTTCTTCTGTTCTCCCAGTTATCAGGCTAGCTAATTCAATTGTGTTCATTATGGCAGAGACAGGCTGTCTCTGTATGTAACACAGAATGGAGTTGCTGCTGCCTGTACTTCATAGTCCAATATGGGTGGGCGGAGCTACACGCAAATTTGGGGGCAGAGCTAAACGGCAGGTTGCATGTGAAACCCCGCCCACCAAATGATGCAAGAAACCAGGAAGAAAGAAGATTTTACAGCAGTGAAGACTACTGAGTATGCGACGTGGGAATACCCCTTTAACTCAAACTATTCCTCACTAGACCACATTCAAAAGTGGGGGGAAAAAAATTGGCCAAGCACAGTTGTATTCTTTTGTAGAAAAAAATGGTAGAAAATGTATTGCTGTGCTTCTTCCACAGCAAAAAATTAGATTGTAGCTCTAATTGTTTGGGAAATAAAAGTAGCAACCTAATTTGTTGTTATAGGCAACTTCTCTGCTTTCCCTTTGCATTAGTTTTGATACATTTCCTCTATTATCTTCTAAGATCCATTGTGAAATCTCAAATCTCCAAGAACACTTGTATCAGCACCTTTCCTATATCTGCCTGCAGGAAGGCATCACAATATGGTAAATTCTCTTCTTAGGCCCCGGTTCACATCTTCGTTCGGTATTCCGTTCAGGGAGTCCACTTGGGGATCCCCCAAATGAAATCACGAATGCATTAAAAAAAGCGGTAAGCAAAGAAACCACACGGAAACCATAGACTATAATGGGGTCCATGTGTGGTCCACGAATCATGTGGAGAGAAAAGTGCTGCTTTAAGGGTACAACCAAAATACACTGTACCCAATTCTCATCTGAGTTCTGTCCATTTTTACATATAAAAAAAAAACAAAAAACTTGATAGTCTTCAGTAGATGATACCTTTTTTAATGGCTAACTCATAATGATGAAAGATTATAACGTTTCGAAGCTCCCGGCTTCTTCTTTAGTTATATCTGTTTGCTGGTTAAGGCCGGTTGCAGACAACCATGCTGTCACCAGCCAGACGTGAAATAAAAGCACGGGTGGTACATAGGAGACATGGAAGCAAGGGCCACAAAATAGGAATAGGACCTGTTCTATATTTTGTGGCCTGGACTGTTAAGCCGCACACGAGTCCGTTAAATTCACGGTTGTGCATACGGGCCCATAGAAAAGAATGGGTATGTGTGCTATCTGTGAAATACATGGACAGCACACTGACCACGGCCATGGTTGTCTGCAACCGGCCTAAGTGTTTTTAGTCTTCTGAAATTTGCCCTGAAATGCTGAATATCATCCTCAGGGCCAAATCCTGACTGATGGCAACCCATTGGAGTTTATCACAATTTCTATATTTTTGTTTGTCTACTTGCTTTTTGAGGCTTGACCACAGTTTCGCAAAAGAATTGAGAGTTTCTGGAGTTTTCCTGGGAATGGACCCAAAATTTCAATATTTTGTTTAACGAGCCACCAAGTTATCACACTTACCTTGTGAGATGGTTGTCTATCATGCTGGAAAAAGCATTGTTCATCATCGAGTTGCTCTTAGATGGTTGGGAGAAGTTATTTTTGGAGGATATTCAGAGACCTTTCTTTATTCATAGCCATTTTCTTAGGCAAAATTGTTAAAGAGCCTACTGACTTGGTTGAGCGATATCCTTAGAAGTTCAACCAGGGGTGTGGAAAACATCATGACAGTCTATACGTTTCCATAACCATCAATGCGATTTCCTCTAAACAAAGACAACTGCCATTCTGCAGGAGGTACAGGGATTGGCAAAGGACTGGGTAATGTTATTTTTCCTGATTCAGACTGAATGGGACAAGAATAGGTGAGCGTTCCCATGAGTCCTGTGTCTTGCTAGCAGTAATCATCCAGAGACCATTCATGTGTAGGGTCGTAGAAGTAGACTCAATCACAGTTTTGCCTAAGAATACAGAATGGTATCTAAACACCCTCCAATAGCAACTTCTCCCAGCGATTCCAAAGCCATTTGGTGATGCAGCGCCTTTTGCAGCATGACGGCGCACCATGTCACAAGGCAAAAAGGGTAACTAAGTGGCTCGGTGAACAAAACATTGACATGATCCATGGCCAGGAATTAATCCAGATTGACAACCTTTGGTCGGTCCTCAAAAAGTGGATGGATTCGCTTAGAATAATTATGTCAGAACGGGTTGCCATCAGTTGGGATTTGTCCCAGAAGTTGACATCCAACATGCCAGGGAGAATTGCATAAGTCTTGAATGATAAGAGTTTAATATCTTATGAAATACTTAGAATTGTACTTCAGTATAACATCTGACCAAAAGATCGAAGAAGCAGCAAAATTGGTGTCGGTCTCAAACATTTAGCCACGACTGCGTATCCGAGTTTAGAATATTTCTTGATCCATATCCAATCTGTGTCCCTGTATCATCTGTTTTAGCACTGGCCAAAGAGAATAGATGTTGTCTACTTTATTTCCCAGCATCAACTAGCAATGAATATGTGAAAGCGGCAAACGTTGTGACAACCAAAATTTCGGTCAGTCTCAAGTCTTTTGGCTATGACTGTACCAGTCATTATTTTTTCTGAAGAAAGCAGCCATGTTTTTCTTACCTCTATCTACTTAATGTACACAATAAGGAAATAAAAACTGGATTATTTTTATCATGTATTTATTGAAAAACAACATTTTTTTCAAATTCGAGCTTCACAAAATCATTGCAAAAAAAGAACAAAAAAAAGTTGAACAAATAATTTTAGCACAGAAGCCGTATGTGAGAATTGTGATGCACTGAAAAAAAATGGAAAACAAAAAAAAAAACCTGTACAAATGAATTAATTTGCATTTTGTTAATGTTGGAGTTGCTAAACAAACACGTAACATATGGCAAGTTGCTTAAAGTTGGTGCAAAAATGGCTCATTTGCCACAGCTTTAAAGTCACCAAAACTCCTGGTGGCTCTCTGGATTTTCATGAATGGGGCAATTAATGGGCCAGTTTTGCGTTTTTTTGTTTTTTTAACCTGACATTTTGTTTGCTATGTGTAGATTTGAGGCTTTTTGACATGTCAGGTCCAAGGCACCTAACCCTTTTCGGCACATTAAAAGAGCCTTTTAAAATCCAAAGTTTAGGCCCATGCTCCATAGCCCCCTCTAGAGACTGACAATTTGTGTTACACTCTGCATTGCTTGGCTGTTGAAGCTGTACAATTTATCTGATCTCCGCAGAAAAATGCACACGATTTAGTGGAAGACTTTGTCACAGCAGAAAAAGTATTGTTTAGATGTATTCCTGGTAAAGATGAACACCAACGTGCAATCAGATACTATTCTCATCGCAGACAGCGAGGCGGTCCTTAGTGGAAACGTCACCAATTGGGGTGGTGCGAATCCACCACCTCTACAGATTACCATGATGATAAGTGATCCTCTTACTGAGCAGATAACATGTTCCTAGCTGAGCAGGGTTCTTCTTCTCCAGCAAAACAAAAAGAATAAAAAACAACATAAAAGCCTATTGGTTTCTTACCTATACTAAAAAAACACTATTAACACAATTCTCATCTACTGAGAAACATCCCCAGTTCTCCTACCATAGTCCGTTTAGTGTTAGAAACCACCCCCACCCTCCCTGCCTCGTATTGCCCCCCCCACCCCAGTTTCGGCAAAGAGGAGATTTATTTATTACACACTATAAATCCTGCATTTCCTTTTGCACACAAGATGCTTTTTTATAAAACAACATTTGATAACAAACCATCTCCACTATCTACTTACAGACTGTATGGTCCAGTCCTTCTAGAACATTTAGCAGCAACAGAAGGTTTGAAAGCCATAAGAAAAAAACAAAAACAACTTATCTTAAAAAACAAAGAAATAAAGCTAAAACTTCTTGGCTGCTGCTGGCCTTCTTGTAGCGAATTCCTTTCATGGCAGAAGACGACACCAATAAGAGAGAGAGGAAGACAGTCACTTGTATCAGATTTGGCAGCAACAATAAAAATCTAGAAAAGCACCAGTTGAAACTATAATGTAAAAAACTACAAATTCAAAAAAATGTAGCATTTAACCCATGAAAGTTACTGTGGCTGTTTTTGTTTAACGTGTGGCAACGAAGATGCACCATGAAGTCTCTTTCTTAGGAGAATGTTTGCTGACCTGACCATGAACATCGGATAAACTCACCTTCAACAGAAAGATATAAGATTTGATAAAGTAGAGAATATGGAAGTAGCGGTTTTCTGATGAATCTGTAGGACGGCTGGATGGACAACGAAAAACATTGCTCTTAAAGGGGTTGTCTTGGGAGTTTTATTGTACTTACATGCACCAGGGTTTGTTTGTGTTTTTATGCTGAACCTGTAGATTCCAAGCTGGTTCAAATCCTGAGTCATGTGGCTGGAACCGATGCCCAACTCCCGGGTCACTCTGCCTCCTATCCCATTGTCATAGGCAACGACTGACAGATTATGGTAAAGCCTGCCCCTTACGCTAGGTTCACATCTACGTTCAGGATTCCGTTTACTGACTCCGCTTGGGGCCCCTCAAACAGAAACCTACTCGCTTAAAAAAGAGGTTACCCTCAGAAACCCGCGAACCCCATAGATTATAATAGGGTCTGCCGGGTTTCCGCACGAAAAGGGTGGAAAAATGTGGAGAGAAAGTCTTCTTTACTGGAATTTTCTCTACAAATTTTTTAAGTGGAATAGTGAACGGAATCCCCAAGTGGAGACTGAGCCCTAGTGTGAACCTGGTCTTAGGAATACGGGAGAGGAGGAAAGAGGCAAAACAAGTCAGAGGCAGAGTGCTGGTTCAGATCACATGACTCGGGGTCAGACCCAGCCTAGAACCCCATGCATGCAAGTAAAATAAAATTCCCTAGTCAACCCCTTTAAGGCCTCATGCATACAACTATATTCTGGGATCCATATAACTTGTATCTTGAATATGGTGGTTTTACATTTCATTTGTACTATACATATAAAAATGCAGTGATACCACATCAGACCAAGTTCTTACCTAGAACACCGGGTCCATGATACTGAATCTCACAGTGAACTGTGCACAGTATGGTTCTATAATGCACATTGTATTATGAGCCAGAATGTACACGTTCATGCTGAAGACTGAAAAGCCAAAAATGCCAATGGCTGCTAACACAATGATCTATACTAATAATAGGCATACACTTACAGACAGGGCATGATAGTATTTAACATGGACTAGATAGACAAGCAGTAAACCTTTAAATTGGGACCTGGTATCGTTGAAAATTATTGTCATAAAACCCCTTACGGCATAACTAAACTTTGGATTTTCCTGCAGTACTTGCGTCATTAATACATTTTGTAATGTACTTTAACAAATTTTTGTCTTTTTCCAGTGAAATTCTGTATTATTTACTGTTTACCTTGTGTCTCTAAGGAGAGCTAATTTTTTTACACTGTTTTCACTAGGTGCATGGGTTGCAGGCTCTTGTATAATGCAGGGAGCTGAGGCTGGGAGAGGTCACATCAAAGTTATATCTTGGACATTATAAAATGTAAAACAATGTTGGTGACATATTAATGATGGGAATCTTGGCTTTCACATGGCACAAAGATCATAGTTCTGTCTGGAAATTTTGGAATCACTAGTTGAAACCACAGTCAGGATTGGCATATTTATATGCAGCGGCCCCTAATCCTGTGCTTTCAGCTGGTGATATCTCTGGAAATAATACATATTTTTTTTAATATGACACCTGAAGCACTTTTCTAGGTTTTTTAAATACCTGAGATATAATGATTTGGATTGACCCTCCCCTCCAGCCTCAGCTTCTCTTCATTATATAAGAGCCCACCCCTCCCACCTAGTGAAGGCCGTATACAGATTTTAGCTCTCGATAAAAAAAAAAAAAAACAAGGGAGAGAATAAAGAAGTGCAGGTTTTCATAGAAAGTAGCCAAAATTAGTTAAACTATTTTCCAAAATATATTAGCATCATAAATGCTGTAAAAAAATCTAAATTTGGTTACAGTTTAACTAGTTATAAAGTTTTGGACTGCTCAATAAAAGCAGCTTTTATTATCTACCAAAAACTTTTTTTTTTCCAGAATTATCTTTGAGAATTATATCCAGTCCTAATGTTTCAGACGTGGCTTTATTCACTGTTATCACAATTATCCTAGGAGATTACCAAGGGAATGATTAGAAAAGTTGTGACCCAATGACCCATATTGCCAAGTTTCAAGAAAACTCCCCCTCCACAACCTCATAATGTATTTGTCTTATATAACTCATGATGTCATCAATGGGAACCCTGAATAAATTAGTATAATCTCACTAACCATCTGTGAAGCGTCATCCACTTCTCAGACCACAATGACTCCGATGGGTCCAGGTCCTATATGAAATCTACAGAAGAACTGCCTATACACTTAAGGAAGTGTATACACTGGAGATCTCACAGGAATCCAAAAAAACAGCAGTCTGATCCCGTTATCATTGATAGGAATCATAAAGGAGCTGGTGGGCTGTCTCCATAATCATGACATTGATGGATCCAGTTGACATGGGCAAGATCCACCAACTAAAGCCAGCGGAACATAGGCATTCATGTCTATTTACAGGAGCTGAACTGGTCTAAACCTCATTTATCTTTGCATGGTAATTTATTAGCATTATGCATGTTTACATGGCCATTATGAACAACATACGGCATGGACCTGAATATGCTTCGTTTCCATTGGAAAATAAGCATAGACAGTTTTTACTCTACTAGAGTTCTAATAAACAAAAAAAGTCTGTATATTCCAGAGCCGTTTAGGGTTTCGGCAATACTTGGTGTGTCATGGGGCAAATTGATATAAAAAAGTCATTTTGGAGATGGTTTTTTAAGAACAAATACATAAAATGGGAACATAGATGTAAAACAATAAGGACTGCGAAACGCGAGGAAAGTATTTGTGCAATTTCTAGTTCCAATAGACATATATATATATATATATATATATATATATATCTCAAAGGTGCCCCAAGGGTGCCAGCATAATGCCCCTCTTCTTGGCTGTAACTATATTACTACAAGACCAAAGATGTATAAAAAAGGACAAGTGGTTAACATAAATAATATCTAATATATAATGGACATGATCAACCTAGTTCTTAAAGATGAATGCACATAATACTATCTCCTCCCAATCTCACAAGGTAGTTTAATAGCAGAGAACAAGTCCTTTCTCTGCAAAGAATCATTCTCCTTTAACAACATCTGCAAGGATCTAGCAGCAAATCTCTCATGTGTCCATCGTCTGCTACAGTACATCTGCACCACATACTAAAGTAATAAGGCACTCAGGAAAAGAGGGTTAATCTAGTGCCAGATGCACCCTTGTAACATAAAGTCTTCAGCTTATTGTCGCACACACAGAAACAAGCAGCAACTCGAGACTGTTCTCCGACAGAACAGCCCAACACCATGTCCTCATCTCTCTGCCAATTCTCCACTGATGCACGCACTGTGAACCATCTATAGTGACACATAGGTAAAATAACCTGGCGGGTGGTAAAGTTGCACCACCTCAGTGCTTCAATAGTCTTTATTAAGACAAGCTGTTGTGTTAGGGGAAGGGTTGAAGAAATTAAAGTGATCATGGCGTGAAATATACATATGGTGGTCCATGAAATGAATTTACATGCACAATAGATCTTTAGGAAAATAGTTCTCAGCCTTAGGCTAATGCTGAAGTACCAACTTTCTCCAATTTAGTAAGTAGAAGGTCATACCTGACTATTGTGGACTTCTAAGAGATGCACAAATCTGTTGTGCAGGAAGCGTCTTCTTTCCTACATAATGTCCCTGTAGAACCGTATTAGGTTAGGATCACATAGTCTTTTTGATGCCATTTTCAGAGCCAAAGTTGAGAGTGGACATTCTTGAATCCACCTCTGGCTTACGCCCAAAAAATTGCTCCTAGAAGACTATGTACAATTTGAGTATGATATTAAAAGGCATAGAGGTACAGTGGTGCCAAAGTATAACCAGAGCTGTGGTCACTTACAAGAGCGCCTTGGCCTGACTATACATGGAACAATTTTCAAGGTTCAATAAATGGACTTTGACTGTAAACCTAAAATAGTACAATTTTTTCAATCAAACTTGAGTTTTGATAACCGACCAACAGAAGATCAAAAATATGTATGGTTGGCTAAAACATTGATAGATGTGACAATTCCATGTCTCCAATAGCAGAAATGTGGCAGTAAAATGAAGTATACCAAGATATACCATCACATCCACACAGAGGAGGGGGGAGGTTTGCATGGGAACCTATTACTAGGAGCATCCACCATGTTTACCGCTGCTATGTGTAAGGGGTAAGGGAAAGCTCAGTTTGTGAATAATGGCAACGCACTTTTACAAAAAAAAATTGTTAACCCTCCTAAAAGTTAGTCAGTCTTCCACTGTGGTCAAACAGGCCGGCACCAAGTATTGCCAAATAGTCCACGTTCATGTCTTACATGCATAGTAATGGAAGTTGGGTTGTGCATCTGCTGACTGCAATGGATGAGGTGTATTGCCCAAGTATGCACGTCCATTATAATGTCTAAGAACAGCTGCAAACCCTGCCAGAAAAGAAATCTCACATAACCATCTCTTTAGTAATATACCAACATCCTAACATTATATCTACAACATCCTACCAATATATGTACACACATAAATAAAAGCTGTGTTCTACCTCTCTTGTCCATGTGTAACTGTCATAAATGTCAACCTGATCCATTCCATATGGCACTCAACTTCACTGACGTAGTCAAGCTCAAGTAACGGTCATGAAATACATGGGGATAAACCATATATAGGAAATTGTCATTGGTGGTGCATGGTCTGTTCATTGTGGTGAACCCTTGGTGCTAAGTGTATACATTTTAGTGGGTTCCTGTATCCAGGCTGAACCACCTATAGTACCCCCTAACTTTATATATTGGGTGAATTTATTAAGGCCTTTATACCACAAACTGATGTAAGAACAATACTGCACCAAGAATCGAGACCTTTAAGCTTTTTGGTGAACAGAAGGTAAGAGATGCGTCTAATTTAATAAGAGCCATGTGCCCATAATAAATTGGACGTGTCGCAAGGTGATCAATACCTGTGTAGGAATCACCAGTCTTACTAGATCTCCCCATTGTGTATTCTGAGCGCTACAAACCTTCACATTTTACAAGACTGTAGAATGAGGCTTAAATAAATGTTAAATCAAACCATAAGAAAATAACCAAAAACCCACGAAATGCGAAGTTTAGAGCCAAAAGAAAATACCTCAGTGGAATGGACTACAGTGACTTCTAAGAATTACACAATCACCAAGAAAGACAGAAGACGCACCATATTGCACTGCGGGATGTATGGAGGGATGAAGTGTTACATTTCCCTTTTTATGGCTTTTCAAACTCTTTGGTAACATATTGATATATACAGTCACAAATTATAAAAACACGTCCTTCTATCTCTATGACTAAACACATCCAATCCTATCTCTCTCGGCTTAACCATGAACACCAACTGTACAAAGCACAGCATGCCCCCCTAGGGAAGACATAGCAAATGTAGTCCTACACCCTCCTACTGACTGTATGCTATGCACATATATACACCGGGTTTATCTACGCCACTACAATGCCGGCCAAGGTAAAGCCCAACATGATTTGAGGCAGGAATTTCTTAAAGTCAAGTCTACAATCAACTGGACAAACAATGCAAAATAAGTGAACCTGTGACGCATCAGGAGGCGGCAAGGATGGGAATGAATACTGTAGAGCGATGGCATCAGTCCTGCCTGGATTGGTTTCGAACAGTCACAGGTTAAAGGGAATTTTGCGCATGGTTTATTCTCAGCAACAGGATGATGTACAGGAGTACTATAAGTTATGTGTGACATAGATTTCTATTAGGACTTGTGAATGGAGACAGTATGAAGAACATAGTCAGGTACACAAGTCTCTTATACGGGCAAGAAGCAGCAGCAATTGGGTTAATTTTATAGGACACAGCGAGTCATCCAGTATGATCTGTTAGATGTCTTGGGAGGCTGGATACATGAAAGCTGCCATCTATCAGGCAGTCATTAGAATACATCTGCAATGCTTTATTACATTAGCTACTTACAGGCACAGGGTACCAGACCTAAAATACCAGATGGGAACCAGCCTTCTGTCTGATGTCAAATGACAGCAACTGCGCTTTCAGAAAATGGCCTAAAACCGAACTAAAGCCAAGTATGAGGAGTGTCCCTTAAAAAAATGTCAGCATTTACAGTATTATCTCAATGGATCCAGTTATTTTCGGTATTCATTGGTATATGGACAAATTGGAGTCATTTATATGCGCTCCCCGTGTCTAAGCTGAACAGTAGGAGTTCACTCACTATAAGGCCAGAGCTAGAAGATGACTTTGACCTTGGCGGTATTTAGTCATGTTACTTACATGGTATTTTGTGATTGTCACACCTCACACTGCATTTAGTAGACACAAAGGATAAAAAGCCACGTCTCAGTGGTCCTATTACTCTTTCTGTGGCCATTGTGTGACACATCATAATCTCCAACTTTAGAACAGGTCACTGTCCCATTAAGTAACACAAAAACTGGACTACTAAAAGAATTGTCCTCTGATCCAGATGTCATACAAAAAAGCTCTATGAACAATACTGTCTACTGTAGATGGACTACAATGTGGTTGTGACTTAAGCCTGGACACATATGGGTTAACCTAAGGGGTAGTGGTAGTTCCAAATATGGCCCTAAAAGTGATTTTGGGAAGGCTCGCTCAGGCACATTTAAGTTGGCCAAAGAAACTTATTCCCTATGCGTTCCATAATAACCAAAAACATTATGGCATGCAAAAAATTCCCATAACCAAAATGGATCACAGTGTGACCTAGTGACTGTCTCAATGTCTTAATCCTCCCACTCTTACCCCATTTTATGGGGTCACTCACAAAAAAACAAAAAAAAAACAAAAAGCTGACCTAAACTGCAATGCCCTGGACATTTCTATATACATTACACTATGTCAATAAATGAAGATGTATTGGAAGCCCTCACAAGCAAACCCAAGACACGTTATGTACAACCAATGCCAACAATAGGTAGAACTTTGACTTTACTGTAATTTAGATTTATGAGTAAATTGAAACCAACTAGAACCCAAAAACCAAACCCGGATCGGATTGATTGTACCAAGATGTGTTTTCAGCCTTACATTTCCTTACTCATGTTATTTAGCGCAAGATCGCTTTCATGGAGCAAGGATTCTTTAGGGTCTTTGGAAATTAGAAAACTTTTGGGAAGACTGGGTAGCTCCAAGCTTGGACTAGCCTTACATATAAAACCTCATCCACAAAAATTGCAACTACTAAAAATTGAAATCTTTAAGAAATCTACGGTAACCTAAGATGCCAATAGGGGTGCCAACAGAAACTCATAGGATAAAACCCATTCTTAAGTAAATGTATAAAGCATGGTGAAGAGAACAGAAATCCTCATAAGGAGTAATGTGCAGGAAGTTGGAAATTTGCAGTAAAGGAATAGTGTTCCATATACTTCTTGTAGGTGACATCCTGACCTGCTATTCTTACGAGTATTCCTCTTTAATGTCATTAGTCTCCCAAACATAGCGAAGAATGTATGTGAAATGGGTTCATATCTTACATGGGTTTCATTACAAACCATTTTCTGTTCATTTATCAGCAGTTATCAAAATAACAAAAAAAAAATTACTTGTGTCAGATCCCTAAAGAGCCCCATAAACAGGCATAGGCTATACCCCCCCCCCCCCCCCTAGTCAGTGTAGTGAGGAGGGGGAGTTATATTTGCGCTTGGGTCTTTACTCATGTACAAAAAAAAAAAAAAAAAAAAAGTTTCCTGAACCCACCAGGACTAGCAGATGCTGATGTGGGAGGAGGAAGGAAGGATCAGGCATGCTGAATTTTATAAAGCCCGATCCTGTCTCCCACAGGGAGATAAGCTGCCCCCAGCGGATTCAGGCTTACTCACCTACTCTTCTGTCATGCATTCATATGTATGGGTGCTGAAAGATCTATGGGCACCTCGAGTATTGTGACACAAGTTGATGTTGTCATTTTAGTAACTGCTGATAACACCCTTTAAAAAAAACCACCCTAAGGATGAGGCCCCACATTGCCATAACTTTTTTTGTTGCAGATTTTGTTGCATTTTTTTTGAACCAAAGACAGGAGCAAATTTAGCAAAAGGTAAAAATATAAGAACTTCATATATATTTCCTACTAGCTGGTACCCGCGACTTCGTCTGCGGTGATTGTAGAAGTGGGTGAATACAGGCGCGGGTAAGGTTTTAGTACTGTGTATAAGGTATGGGATATGAAATGTAAGTTTGTATCTTGTTTTTGCAGTAATCCAGAGAATACGTGAGATTTTTGTGTTGAATGTAATTTGTATTTCAGCTGCTATACGGTGTTCTGAGAAACTGTACATAGTGTCTTTGGGACAGAGGTATTACAAGTGAATATACTTGGATATACGACATTGTATAATTTGTTATTTCCCGCCAGTACATGTAAGTTTAGGGCACAGGATACTCTCGAGCAAGCCACATAAAGTTGTCCATGTGAGAAGCCTGGTGTGGCCAAATGTATTCCTGCTACTTTCAGCGTTTGTCCTTGGGATTTATTAATGGTCATTGTAAAAGCCAACTTAAGGGGAAATTGTAGTCGTTTGAATTGAAATGGGAAATTATTTGGTATAATTGGAATGTGTGGGGTTAACACACTGTCACCTGTAGCTGCTCCTGTAAGAATAGTGGCTTCAATGATATTTGTTCCTAGTTGTGTGACACGTAGCCTTGTGCCATTACACAATTGGGGTGCATCCAGATTCCGCATGAGCAGAACAGGGACGCCAATCTTGAGTTCTAGTTTATGTGAAGGGACGCCGGGTAATTCTAAGGTGGGCAGTAAGGCAAATCGGTGACATTATTATCGACCGTTACGTGTTTGTGGTGGGTTGAAACGGTACATCGGTGACTTTGGCTCATAAAACCGCAGCAAAATTTGCAACCAAAACGCTGTGTTAATGCAACGTGGTGCTTCAGCCTTAGGCCTCCTGCACAGAAATGGCACGGATATGGTTTTCACTGACCTATAGATTAAAAATAAATTGACAGGGCTGCAAATACGGACAGGTGTAGGAAAGGTATAGGACATATATAGGACCTGCTCTATATTTTACAGCTCAATTTGTCCCGGACACACAGCCGCAAAAACAGGATCTATGTATATGGGCCCATTGAAATGTACAGGACCATAGTTTTATCCACAATTGTAGATAAAAGTCTGGCCCTGTGCATGACAGTTTAGTAACTCCATGTGCCTCTTATTAATAGTAAATAACCCCATCATGTCCCTCACATTAACCCCTGTGTAAGAGTTACTGATATGGGAGAGACTTGGAGGTAATAATTAAGTATCTTCATTATTGAGGTCTTTTATTAGTACCTCCATATGTCTCACATATTAGTAACCTTTATATGAGGCACACAGGGGTTAATATGAGGGACATGATGGGGTTAATTCCTATTAATGTGAGGCACATGGAGTTACTAACACTAAACTAATAACCCCAAATGCCTGACATTAATGAGAATAGGAACTAAAGGAAGGGACCTGTGTTTCTTACTGTCACTTTGCTAGCAGCTTCCTCTCCTCCTCGGGGAATATTTGCAGGATGCAGATGGCAGGAGCTATCACTATAGCAGGCAGAGACCTGAGCGATTAAGCTCCACCCCCTGGGTTTCCTGCACCCCTCTCATTGGAGGGCAGTGAGAGAAGGGGAGTGTCCCTATGCCTCAGCTCTAGCAGAGCACTGAAGGGACGCTCGGACTTCATTTAACTCTTGCAGGTCCTGTGCTGCTGGCGTGCCAGTGAAATATGGCAGGAGTGCCACTCTTGGCACGTGTGCCAGGGGTTGCTGACCTCTGCTGTAGAGGGTAATATGAATTTTGTGGCTTGCTATGGTCCAAAGTGTGTGAGATTGCAGAGATAGTGATGTGAGTTTGGGTTTTGTGGGGGTCCTGGGAAAAACGTATGTGTACTATTGTGACGAAAAGTAACCTATTGCGCAATCCAGTGTAGTAACTATGTTTGTGGAAAATTTCAGCCAAATCGGTGGAGCGGGTTTTGCGTGATTGAGGAACAAACATCCAAACACACAAACCCACAAACATCCAAACTCACAAACTTTCACCTTTATAATATTAATAGGATTCCTTTTGTAGCCATTCTTGGCTTTGGCTCAAAAAACTGCAACAAAAAAAAGCTGCGTTTCTGCAACGTGGGGCCTGAGCCTAAGACAAGTTTCTCATGAGCATTATAGGGGCGCATTTTTCATCCTATGTTACAGCTGTAAGTCTAAGCCTAACCATAGACCTTTCATCCCAAAGTACAGTAATAGCATCATAGATCCCTAAGATGCTGCAAGTTGGAGCACTGCGCCCATATTTTGCTCACGTAAAACTGGCTTATATTTGGGTGGAGTTACCTTTAAAACACATTGTGAGGACATGTTATACAAATATGAAAGACAAGTAGATAGTAATTGAGGTTCAGTAAGGTTGGTTTTCCCATGAAGGCCAGCATATCTCAGTATAGACTACACAGCTGCCATGAAACCTCAGCACAAAGCCAATACCAATGTATGCGCACCTTAAAAGTCAACGTCATTGTTATTTCATGGTCTGATTCTGAATAACACACATTTATGAATGGTCTATTCTCCAATGCCAGACTGATCAGAGCTGTGCAGTCTAACACCTGTTAAATTTTTCAGTTTTCTGTTTCAACCACCCCCAATGCTAAAAGCTTAGTCCTTAAAATGTTGGCATCCATTTTGTTTTTCTGGGCCTATTTGCCATGGCTTCCATTTGGACAATAAAGTCAATATTTTTGACAGAAATAAAAAAAGCACAGACAAAAATGCAAACAAAAAAATAAAATCACCTTCCAAAAATGTTTTTGCATATCACTGTCATCCCCTTCCTTTCCCCTCCCCCCTCAGTCCCTACCCTACCCCAAAAGAACAAATAAAAAACAGCCACACAGTCCTTTAAAAAATGAAAAATAAAACGGTGTCAGGCAGCAAAATTGCAACTTCCCCATTGCAGTCTCTGTTTCGCATACGGTTCGCCGCTGTCCTGGTGCTGCGCTTTCCTTGTATGTCACGCATTTAAATAAAAATTAAAAAAAAAAAATATTCTACGGTAAAAAAATGACAAAAAAAATCTTCTTATTAAAATAGAATTTGTTTTTATGCTTTGTTGGATTTTTTTCCTGTTTTTTTTTACTTTTTCATTTTTTTTGTTCTTTTTCAATTTTTTTTTTTTTCTTGTATTTCTCAGTTGAGATTTGAAAGTCTGTTCTGGTTTTATTAGGTTTCTTGAGTTCTCTTTTTCTAGCTGCTTTGGTTCCTTGGAAGTTTTAAAGTTTATTGCAGTAAAAATGCTTCTTTGCAAAAGAAAGAAAGAAAAATATTTTTTTCTTCATTCATCCCCCCCAGCATGTTTGTTTTTTTTTCCGTTTTTTTTCAGTTATCCCCATTATTCAGTAAAGCCTCATGTTCAGCCCTGCAGCTTTCCATCCGGTCACTTCCTGGGCTGACTCATATTCACTTGTGAACCTAAGAAAGAAATGAAACTATTCAGTTAGAAACTCAGAATGAAACCTGAATGAAACAAAGCATATATGGAAGGGTTCCTTAATATTAGTTCAATGCTTTAAATATAGACGACCTTCCTATATATAAACTCACATATAATAATTTAAAGGACAACCCCACTCGATTAGAAAGGTCCCCATAATGATAAGCTGATCACAGGGCCTCCCATCCCCAGAGATGAACTGTATCATCTGTAAGAAAACCAGGTAACACTAGTTTGACACCTGTGTTGGGGTTGGGGTTTCCGTTCAGGAAGTCTGATTGGGGAACCCCCCAAATGGAAACCCCCCACTTGCAGAACTGTTCTCTGTCTTCTTCTCCAGACCGCCTCTTCACCCGCATCACTTTCGTGCCTTCATACAAAAGCGCCGAATGCACATGCCCATTGGCTATTTTCCTGTGGCCGAACAGGAGAGGCCAGAGGAAAATGGCCGACAGACACGCGCAGTTGGCGCTTTTGGATGAAGACACGAAGGTGACGAGGGAGAAGAGGCGGTCTGGAGAAGAAGACAGAGGCATCGCTGGAGAGCGTTCAAACTGTGCTGTTTGAGTGCAGGGGATGCCCCCAGTGCTGTTTGAAATGAAAGAAAGAAGAAATTTCTCAGGAAAGGTGGCGCGCATCAGAATAATAAAGGTAAGAGAATAGCAGCCTTTCTTAAGGCTTTTCCTACGTGTACTTAGTTAAAAAAGGGAATTCTAATGATAGAATCCCTTTAATAAAGTATTACATAGTTCCCAATGAAATCAATAAGCTGTCCATATACTGCATGAAGATAACAGGCCCTCCAGAACATGGAACATTCTTTATCCTCTCTTTTTTTCTGGCTATAAGACGATGGTCCCAAAATGGTCTCTCCTCTATTACAATGAACACAAACCCAATAGGTTTTCTAATCCAATTCTCTATATCAGTTCTATTTATTGTTACTCCCATCTAACCAATGCTAAGATGAATAATAATATTACTATTACACAACACAATGAAACCTGTCCAAAAGAACACCCTCTTATCCAGACCGCATTTTCTGCAACCAATTTTCAGTTTTGTCATATATCACATACTGGACCATCGACCTAGAACACCACTTTTCTATTGTATTGGGAAGAATCAGAATAATTTCAAATTTGTGATTTTAGGGGAAATCTGCTTTATAAGTAGACCATGCATACATCTACAATTGTCCATATTTGGTGCAGTAGTATTGATCTCTTAACACTTTGGATTGTGCCCCTCATAGGTAAGGATCTCTCCTGATGGTTGTGTTTTGCTTTGTAAATTCTGTTTCCCTTCTCTTTTCTTCTCATCTATACCACAGAATTCAGGTTGTTTGGGATCTGACATGGTGCGCTTGAATCCCGCTTTTGATGTGGAGCAACACACTGCTGGTGTGATGATCAGGGGAGTTACTACATATGAAAGTCACCCCCAGAAGTGATATGAGGGGCACTAAGAGCTCAGCAATATGTGCTGGACATCCTGCAAGCACACATTTTGCCTCTTATGGCAGGGCTTCCAAATGGCATTTTTCAACAGAATCTTGCTCTCCCACACACAGTAAGGGCTAATTCACATGGAGTTTTTTGCAGGTCGATTTTGATGCGGAATCCACCTGAAAGTCCGCTTGCAGAACAGGCTCCCATTCATTTCAATGGGAGCCGTTCGCTTCTTTTTCAGCTGGTGGAAAAAAGAAGCAACATGCCTTATCTTGCCGCAGATGAGACAGCCACGGCATAAGACCCTCCTGATAAGGCCCATTCATTTGGGCCTAATCAGGAGAGGAATGCCATGATGGGATGCCAGTGCACTTCTATCGCCAATCTAGCATCTATAGGACCAGCTGAGACACCGGCTTCAGCAACCTGTGAGTGTGTAACTGCAACATTTGCTGATAAATATACTGCAGGATACCATACAGAGCCTATACGGCTCCATGCCCAGCCATATCTCATCTTGTATCCAGGCTAGAGCCAGCCCAGTAGGGTATTAGAGCCTCCTCTAATATTGTAACACTGACCTATATCATCATTCCATTCACGCATATAATGTTTCATGCAATTCCAACAACTTCTTTTTGGAGCGTTATTTTTTTTTGTCAATGAGTTTACCTTGCTAATAATTGGCAGTGTCGTATAAATTAATATTAGGAATAAAACCATACATCCCACATACTATTTTCTGCGGCCTCCAAGGATATATAAAATGCCACATAGCTCAAGCGTCAGGCCACCATGTCAGGTTTCAGCTGCACAGCCGTGTCATGGTCAAACACAAGGGGTGGCAAACAGTGGAATGGCTCGGGGGGCTGACTGATCCTCAGACATACTCTATCCATGTATACCTGTATATTCTATGGGACGCTTCACAATTTGGCATCCTCATTCTTACCTGCACTTTCTTTCACTGGTACGAATAAGCGGCGTGTTCTGTGGTGGTTTCCACGGCAACTTGTTGAGGCTGCCCGCTGCTCTCCTGAGCAAAACAAATAATTAGGAGGGGTCTGTCAGGGGTAACGTGCCCTACCTCACCTATATATATATATATATATATATATATATATATATATATATACGCAATACATGATATTGTAGGGGATCAAGTCAAAAGGGAATATAGAAAACTCGAATTTAAAAGTATAAAATTGCCTAAAATTGTAGGTACAATCTAAGAATAAACATGTATACACACTAGGCACGCCGATAAATGTCAAGTACAATTCTCTACAAGATCCTGCTCATTCCTCACCTCTATGGAGACAGTAGAAGGCACGGACGGGTACTGGGGGATATAAGCCCCCTGCATAGCGGCTGCAGCTGGCATATACTAAAAGAAAACACGAAAATGCAAAGAATAAGGAAGAGGTTTTTAAGATTTATAACAGTTTCTGAAGCGAGTATATCACCTATACTAATCCAATTCCTTTTTTTTCTATTATGTTTTCTGATAGTGGCCATCTTGTCTGAGCTGCTGTTAACAGCATTTGGCGATACGCTTTACAGCCTGTAAACTGGAGATGTTTGTTGACTTTTATGGGAAGTGTTCTGGGCATGTTCTGCGAAGATTAACTATTGTAAATGGCTGACCATGTGTCATATATAAAAAGGTGTTGCAATGATAAGCGATAATGATAATGAGATGTCTACTGAAAAGTGATCTCTACAGAAAAGGAATAGACAGCCTATGTAAGGCTCAGGTTCTAGAGGGAAAAATGTCTTTTCTGCTACATTCCCATTAATAGTAACTGCTTACCGCTCCCGTGCTCCCCAGTGACAAGTGTCCCAGCTGCTGAGTCAGAGGTCCCATCATGGAAGCAGGCTGGATGGAAATAGCATGGTCCATAGTGGGAGTGAGGACAGTTCCCTAGAAAATAAAATGAATGTCTTGTCATTGTCCATCTACACTCAAGATTGGTGACCATGAACCTCATATTATTTCATTTGTGTTTAACCTGTTAGTGTCCGACCAATAGATTTCAAACAGACAGCTTTATTTCAATGTATATGTCTTGCAAAAGAAGGTGGGTCTCCTGCTATGTGTGAAGGGGTGCCTGCATATGCTCCTAATGCACAGGATCGGTAAACCTCTAATGCTTTGCTTTTAACACTTTTGAGGCCACTGTCAATGGTGACCATGGCATTTAAATGGAACTAGAGAGTCTCTCTGTCAGGCATCAATGTTCCCTCAAATGAGATTGTGGGGTTCTGATGGAGTCTAATGAAAGACCCCAGGACTGTCCCTTCCAGGGTGTTTATTATGCCAAAGTAGGGCTGGAATATCATGATTAAGTGAACGTTTTTCCTGGATTGCAATTAATGAACAATTATTTTAGGACATTCCCATATTTTTACATGATACATTCCCTATCTATAAGCCGCACCATGTTATGGAATTTTGGTTATTCACATATCAGTAATCTGGATTGGCTAGCGTACAGTTAGTGACAAATCCTTTAACCAAAGACAGTGTGAGACAGAATTGCATTGATGATAAATAATTGAAATAATGTGAGTAAATTTTTGGTTAATTGCCCAGCCCTTTGCAAAAACAGTAAAACTATGTAAATTTCTTGTCGATATAACTGTATTGACCTATCCAAGAAATGGTTAAAAAAAAGGTAATAAGTGAGATACATTATATATACCCTAAAATGGTGCCACTGAACACTACTAAACTTCAAAAACTGCAAGAACACAAGACCTGATACTGTTGCAGGCAAAGATGGAAAAATTTAAAAAAAAATGTCATTAAGAAATTAAGAAATAAAACATAATGGTCACTAAGGGGATAAAAACTCATTGAAAGACAGTTCAGGAACCAAATAATAACTTCTGACTTCTGAGTTCCTGCCCCAGAACTGGTTTGGCATCACTAGTAAAGATTTAAGGATCTTTAATGAGTCAGATTTTGGGTTACAGGTTAACAACCCATAGGAGGCCATAAGGACAGACAATCTGCATGCTCTTTCCAGGTAGCATTGTCTACTCCGTATACTAGCCGAATATCTGAAAGAGTCGTCAGAACCGTTCTAGAGCTTTAGGCCAACAATAGGCTAGTATTGATAATATATGCACCATTGATGTAAGAGGTGACAGAATTCACAGGTCGCTGCTTTGGTATCAGACACAAGAAGTGAACTGTTACTTACTGCAGGCTGCATGAGGTAAGACTGATGATGCATCCAGGAAGGATTGTGAACCTGCAAGGAAACCAAAGCAAAGCTTGTCAGTTTGCTTCATATCTGGAGATACATAAAATGAGGTAAACCATGTATGTGAACTCCTACCTGATAAGAAGAAACAGGTGATGGCAGGTATGGGGAGAGGGCTGCCTGAGCGATTACCCGATTTGGGGCAATACTGTATGGGGTGGTGTAAAACCTGAAATAAGTAAAATAAAAAAATGTAAAAAAAAACCCTTGTAATATGGCTGCTAACTTTTCTACACAATAGTGGACATAGACTCAAATAAATGTACGGTAACTGGTTTACAGAGGAAAGCAGCATTATGGTTGTCTATCTGAATGATCTCGGTTACTGCAGATAAAATATTATTATATATCATAAATGCCCAAAATTGATTTATTTTCATACCGATGAGCTATCCACAGAATAGGTCTTCAGTATGTTGGGTCTGATACCCGGACCCCACACAGATCATTAGTTCTAGGAGCTTCGGGGAAGCTGTTACTGCACGGGGAGTGCTTGCAGCATTGCTCCTATTCAAGTAATAGTGGCGGCACTGAAATTCACAGAACCGCCGCTATACAGTGAATGGGGTTGCTGCACCACTCCTATTACTTGAATAGGAGAGGTGCTGCTTACACTCCCTGTACACTGGCTGCTTCTGCCACCTAGAGGCTGCTAGAACATATGATCTGTGGAGTCTGGGTATTGGACCCAGACAGATCACATTCTGATAACCCGCCCTGTGAATGAAAAATTAATTTCGGTACAGACAACCTCTTAAAATAAAATGCGCCAAAATTCACACACTGTTTTAGTGCAGAGTAAACCAGCCAAAAATGCAGTATAAAGTTAGACTAGACAGTCTAAAGATATGCCAGATCTATCATCAAGCATCTTGGGCTAAATCTAGCGAATTTTAAGACTGCACTGTCAAAACCCTAAATAGAATGAGTAAATCTGCCTCACTACTTTAACGTAAGTTATAAGGAAGCTACAAGAACTATGCTCCAGTCTGTAACTTCATGTATCTTACCCATTCTGCAGAGCAGTTGTAGGATCATATGTCAAAGTCATTCCACCCTTATAAATGAATGAGAAAAATATGTAAAAAAAAAAATCAAAAAACAAGAACTGGTTGTGTTTATATAACATGAAAAAGAATATGAGCAAACTGAAATCCTCTCTAAACTTACCGTCTCTCCCTCTCGTGGCCAGCCACGTCCATTCTGAATATACTTCCCCTGGGTTTGCCTCTTTTTTTGACCTCCATCAGCAAACTTGCAAAGTAGGGGCTCCTGGGGTGCTGACAAGGGAAAACACAAATTATAATAACAGACAAGGACTGAAAGACACAGACAGAAGCATAAAATGTTGTAGCAAGGCTCCATTCACGCTGGCCTCGTGGCTCCTGATGTGACAGCATATGATAAGTCTGAACAACGACTGTAAAATTTATACTGTTTTTAACGACACTCCATTCGGTGCTATTGTTACCACCAAAAGTAACAGAAATCCCGATAGAGTGATCAAGCAAAGCGCCAACATAGCATATATATATATATATATATATATATATATATATATATATAATGTAAATCTTATTCACATTCATGTAATCTGCTGTTGCAGGTCTTTACTGCTAAAAACTAGAAATTTGTATTAAAACTAAAACTGAATGCAAACACCTACCAGGGACACCAGGTGGCGCTTTCATGTATTTGCCATTGAAGTGAGAAATCACAGCTTCACATTTCTCTGTAGACTCCATCCTACAAATAAGAATACCACCTTCATTATTAGAGGGATCAGATTGAAGGATAAGTTTCAAGAAACGTTCTATTATTATATTTTCAGGAGACTGACATAGTGATATAGATTTTTTGTGCCGCTTTCATTTGAAAAAGATTACATTACAAAACTTTTCTTGGACTTACATATTGGATTGCTCAGGAATATCTTATCAGTGGGGTGTCTCTTTCAGCTGCTGATCTGTGGGGTGCTGAGTATCAGACCCTCACCAACCAGATACTGATGACATACCCTATGTATTCCTAGAAAACCCCTTTAACCTGGTCTTAAATCTCACCTTGCAAAACCAACCCCTCGGCTGGTCCCATTAGCATCCCTCAAGATACGAGTGGATATGACCTGCCCGAACGGTTTCAGCAGTGATTCCAGCTCCTGCTCATCCATGCTGACTGGTAAGTTGGAGATGTACAGGTTAGTTGGATCTTGTTCCTGTTGCTGTAAATCCAAAAACAAGAAGAGACATTGCAGTAAGTATAAGACATATAGGGGTTAAAGAACTTTGTTCAGATAGGTCATCAATATATGGTCAGTGGGGGTCCAACACCAAGGACCCCACAGATCAGCTGGTTAATGAGGCTGCAGCATTCAGGTGAACACTGTGGTCTCCTCACTGGATGCTATGCACAGTGCCATACGGGGGCTGTGCTTGGTATTGCACACTGTGAACTGTGCTGTTTTTGTACCATGTGACCAATGAATCTGACTTCAATAGAACAGGAAGAGGCCGCTTCACTTATGAGCATCACAGTCTCTTCAAACAACTGATCTTTGGGGTCCCAGGCATTGGACCCCACTGACCATATATTGATGACATATTCTAAGGATAGATCAACATTAAGTCCTGAAAACCCCTTTGACTACACATTTACCAGTGCAAACCAATGCTAAGCTTCTAGTCACTCTGATCAACTATTAGCAATAAGTCTTCACTATCAACCCAGACATGAGAGCCAAAATATTTTTACTTCTGCCACAATTATATCCCTGCCGGTATTATGGAGCAAAGTATTGATCTACATCACCATGTGTATGGCTACTGGTTTTTGGCCAACAGTTATCTACTGCAATGCATGAGTCTTTCAATGGTAAGCGGAAGACCAGCGGCTCCTATGAACTTCTGACAGCTGCTTATCTGCCCTCATTACAAAGGATGGAACACACTGCAATTCAACATGCATGATCCTCGATTTCCCCAACATGTGCCATCAGGGGACAGTCTGGAAGTCTCCATATTTGCCAGCATTAATCTAATGTATATGGCCTGCTTAATTCAAGCTAGGGATCCCAATATTATCATACAGAAAGTGGTTTCAATTTCATAACATAAAGTAGATAGAGATATGCGAACAGATAGATACTGTAGATAGATAGATAGATAGATAGATGATAGATAGATAGATAGATAGATAGATATGTGATAGATAGATATGTGATAGATAGATAGATAGATAGATATGTGATAGAGATAGATAGATAGATAGATAGATATGTGATAGATAGATAGATAGATAGATAGATAGATATGTGATAGATAGATAGATAGATATGTGATAGATAGATAGATAGATAGATAGATAGATAGATAGATAGATAGATAGATATGTGATAGAGATAGATAGATAGATAGATAGATAGATAGATAGATAGATAGATAGATAGATAGATAGATAGATAGATAGACAGAACTTCCTAGTTGCTTTTCTCTTCAAAATAGTACATATAAGCTCCGAGCAACACCAAAATAAATGATAAATACTATAAATATTCTGCATATTTCTTTCCTATCATATGCATTGGTAAAATAAATATGTATTTACAGAGACAGGTTATTAAATGAGTGTGCTGCCTGGCACTGACAGAGTGGGAACAGAGATCTAGGTTTCTGACAATTCTCACAAGTACCGTCAGTCACTTTCTTATTTTGCAGTTTCTTTTTTTTTTTTTTACAATAAATTCTGTATTTTCTATGCGTTATATGTTGAGGTGCTAACTTCAGAATGTTTCCAAGAAAACTGATGAAGTCATAGGAAAACATTTGGGCATATTGTCAGGATAATAGTTTGCAGTAGGGGTGTTTGGTTATATTAGACCTTTCAGCACCTCTACAGATTCTGATACAGCTGGAATTTTCTCTCTACCCCCCCCCCCTTCCTGAGCAATCATTAGTTTCAACAATTAAACAAGTTAATTAGGTTTGCTGGGGTCCCTAACTGTCCTGGGCTGAAAGCAGACAGTTAGGGACCGCCCACCTGATATTTGGCATATTGGGTGCCGAAACTGACAAATATGACCGCTCGGGAATAAGAAAAAAGTCTGCTTGCAGTTATAGTAAATGTATCAGAGCCTACTGCAAAATGTAAGATAAAATGTCTTTGTTATGGAGTAAGACGGAGTAAGTGGATTTATACACTTAACACAGTCTCTCTACATGGACCGAGTATGATTACTTTTCTCCATTTTTGTAAGAGTTCCTGTATGTGTACAGATGTGCATGTGCGGGTGTCTATATGTGTATACGTGCATGTCTGCATGGACAGATGTGGTGCATGTGCAAAAAAAAAAATCTTCATTATTAATTCATTATCATTAGGTCTTCATTTGTCAGCTTTTTTTTTATTTGTTGGTTGATCCGTTCACCTGTTTTTATACATTGTCTTCTTGTCATTATTTGTTACACACAGGTCTATATGAGGATTGTAGGAGCGCAATCTGGTAATGTGTTTGACAAGGTTTGTCCTACACCGTGATGGAAAGGATAGCAAAGCCAAGCTCTATACAGACATTTGTCATCTGACATGTTTTTTGGATTCTTCACAATGAATGGGAGTATACAGTATCTGTCAGGTGATACTTTTTGGATTTCCTAATAATGCGTGAAATATATAGTGGAATGAATTCGCCATTTATGGGGGTGTTTATTTATAGTTATTTCTTAATATAGTGGATATTTATTACGTATATTGTGATTACATTAGTGGGCACCATTTATATTTTTGATGACTATGCCCTTCTTAATATGTCACGTTTACTCCATTTCATTATAGCTGTTTGTTGTATTTATACAATAATGAGGTGTAGGTAAACTATATAGTACATACAGGGGTGTAATATATCATGTGCCCCTGATACCTTAGTTACATTGGCTGGGGAGACCTTTAAATGGATGATCTCTAACCCAGATGGACATCCCTCAGATGAAGCCATTGGCGAAACATTGGGGCGCGTTCTCCTGAGCAGTCAGTATATTGATTTAGTATTACATTCTGCTTTTCTACATTCTCCTGATTTACTTTGTTGCACCATAGGGATTCCTGCGCTTTCTTTGGTTAGGGGTTTGCATGGAATTTTCCTAAATGTATATTTCGAGGAATGTGGTTTTGGCAGCTGGAGCATTTAGCCCAGTTTATGTGCTATATATGTCATATCTACTCGGGGTTAACTTTTATTCTGGTATAATCTGGTAATCTGTTATATTTAGCCCTTATTTAGGGCTCTAATGGTATATGAACAGTCTATGGGAAATACATGTGCAGACTCCAGTAGAATCATGCCGCAAAGGATAATACCTTTAGCTTCTCACAAACAGATTAGATTTTAATGGGGTGTCATTTCATGTAAGACTTCACTTTTGGGGTCAGGTAGAGATACAAACATACTTACGCTAGATTCACACCTGCGTTGGGGTTTCCGTTCTTCAGGTTCGCTTGGGGACCTGAAAAAATGGAAACCCAATCTGCTTAACCGTGGACCCCACAGACTATAATCTGCCGAGTTTCCACCCAAAAAATGTGGGGAGAAAAGTCCTGCTTTTCACGTGGAATGGGCAAAGGAGTCCCCAAATGGTCATCGAACACAGATGTGAACCTAGCCTTATTGATCAATTTCCATACAAAAAGCTATTCAGAACAGTTTGACAACTCTGGTGTCCTAAAAAGTTTTACAAATATTGTGTTATGTTTCTTACAGGACTCACCTTTGCCATCTGAGCTTGCACCCCAGTGGCCTTCAGAGCGGTAACAGCCTTCTGTGCAGCACCAGGACTATCGAAATCCACAAACCCATATCCTATAGATAAAGAAATGGAGACAGATATAAACATTTCTATTGCAATGAATCAGAATCAGGCACTGACACAATGGGAGCTCTGCTCACATGCACAATGATGAGATCATTGACATCAGTAAGGACAGAACAATGGGTTACATATAAATATCAGGGTGATGTAGAAGAGTTGAAGCTGGGACATACCTTCTGCCATCTGAGACAGCACCCAGAATACAGAACTGTGCCTCTGAATACGTATGGGTATGTAATGTCCATAGATATATATAGATATATATGTAGATAAGATTTTTTTAGGTTAAGGCCTCATATAGTGGACTGAAACAAAAAAGCACTGCGAGGAAAACTGTGGCGGCAACACCGCTTGTCAGAAAGTCTGCAGAGATTTCCTCCGTGGACCTTCTGCTTCTATTATACCTATAGGGAAACCGACGGCGTTTACATGGATATAACTGACATGTTGTGATTTTCAAAACTGCAACGGTTTTGAAGATCGCAGCGTGTCCGCAGTGTATATTTACCCGCAATGTGTGGATGGGATTCGCTAAAACATAAAACGCTATTTTTTTTCCCATGGTGTTTCCGTCAAAGCCAAACCATGGCGTTTGCGCCATGTGGGGCCCAGGCCTTATATAGTTTTCAGTTTTAAAGTGTTTTATAAGTAAAAACAGGATGAAAAGAAATTTAGAAATGAATGAAGGAAGTGCTGGGATATTTTTGTGCACATTCTGTGTTTAGTGTTCACAAGTGATTGAGAACAGATCTGTGCACTGGGGCAGGCGCCACACTATGCTCCTTCGGCTGGCTGAGATTTAAGTAAATACACCCAGTCTTTAGTATGTCTCAGCCAATTGTGTTGGCAGAGACTTCTCTGTTTTTCTGCCCAGAGTGTCTGGAAGAGGAGCACAACAGCACGGTGGTAGGAAAAACTAAGCACTGTTTTATGCACTATGCACAGGCTCAATGCTGGCGATATACTGCGCTCACTATTGCTGATATTGTTCAGGTATGGCCGACACTCCTGGCTCTGTCTGTTAAAGAGGGCTACATTATACTATAAAAAGCATAGTCTGTGCAAGGTCTATGTCATAGGGTTACAATCCTGTCTGATGATAATGTCTATATCACAGGGCGACTGCAACTGTAGATATAATGTAGAAAAGCACAAATCCAATTCTAACCGGTTACCCAATATAGTGTATGTATCTGAATGTCTTTGCAGGTATGCTCAGCTCTTGACTACTCCTCTCACACTAGAAATTCTTGGAATGTAAGGAATCTGCTATTACATGTGCCTGCCCCATGACCTGATAACAAGAGACCTTCTTGGAATTACTGAGGCAAATCTCAAGATAACAGGTTCCTGACCTTCACAATGTGAATCCTTTCATTATCCATTCTGGACATCATTTCTCTCAGCTCCAGAGCATTTAGCCATTATTACACACGGTCAAGCACTACTATACAATATCACAGTCCTAAAAACTAAGACAGACAAGCAAAAAAAATACACTTCATAAAATATCTATATCTTGGAGCACAGACTTAGAAGCAACTTCATTTTCTTCTTTCAATAAATAAATGAGGCTTTGGTTTTTGCGTCCTAAGTTGTATCCATGATTTTCTGGCGTTTCATTTATATTCAGTTCTTGCAACATTTTTTGCAACATTTGCCTTTGGCTGCAAATGGAATCTTATGAAAGGAAAGACACGGCAAAGCTTTTAGTTCTCACCTTTACATTTGTTGGTTGTTTTATCCAAAATAGCTTTTGTGGAGACAATTTTTCCATATCTGGAAGAAAATAAATTTACATAGTTTTAGTTGCAAATAAATGTGTCCCAATGATTTTACTTAGTGTAAGCTATAAACGTGTGTAATACATAGCGCTTATTCAAACGTCAGGACTGCGTACACAACTGTGAATAAGTACATTTTTTATGGTCAAGGGTAATCTGTTTTCATGGATCCCTCATAAACTGAGACTTTTGAGGGATCTGTGAAAACGGCTCAAGAAATACCATGTTCTATTATTTAACAGATTGGTCACACAAACCATTAAATGGTTGTGTGAATAGATCAATCACGTTCTATGGGGAAAAGTACTGTCATTAAAAAAAACAACAAAAACCCCAGCAAGCACAAAGCTTAGGCTGCGCTCACAGTTTTTTGGTCAGGACACTTAGGGTGCATGCACACTACGGAACGCCAGCGTGTATTACAGCCGTACACGCCGGCGTTACAGCAGGGCTGCCGGACACTTCCCATTCATTTCTATGGGAGCCGGCATGCGAGCGCTCCCCATAGAAATGAATGGACTGCTTTTTTCCATTCATTTCTATGGGGAGCGCTCGCATGCCGGCTCCCATAGAAATGAATGGGAAGTGTCCGGCAGCCCTGCTGTAACGCCGGCGTGTAAGGCTGTAATACACGCTGGCGTTTCGTAGTGTGCATGCACCCTTACTCAAATTCCTCCTCCAAGAAACACCTTACCATACAGTCCTATGGTGAGGCGTTTTTGGGAGGAGGAATTTGAGTTAGTTCCCTGACCAAATTCCTGACCAAAAAAACTCGCACACGACTGTATGATTGGTCAGTGGCTATCCAGGTATTTCCCAGGTAGCCCGTTCATTTGTATGGGCATGTACACATGGCCGTGAATTACATGTTTATGTATGGGGGCCGATAGTCCGCAGGTCCTAGTCATTGAATGAAGAGGGTTCGCAGAAGCACAGCCGGCACATGAATGACATCTGTGTGTCCCCCGTGCACCGCCCGTAACGTTCATTGATGGCAGACAGTTAGCACACCGCCATGTGCAACCGGCTTAACGCAATAATGTGAAACCGGCCTTCATTCTTATTCAGGTGAAAGGGAAGTGTACATCTCTGTGAAATAGTACTTTTTTCCATGCCTGAGTGTATAACCTAAGGAAATCCGTTTTCACATATTCCTCATAGACTTGACTTTATTGAGGCATCCATGAAAATGGCCTGAGAAATAAAATGTTCTATTATTTAAGGGATCAATCCGATGGACTGTTATTTCTATTGGGCTGCGTGATGTTCATTTAAAAAAAAAAAAAAATCAAACCCCCCCCCCCCCCCCCCAATACACACATGGCAAGTACACAGCCATAATAGCCTGCTGTGTGAATAAGCACTTAGAGTAATGATCAGGCAATGCAGTTGTAATAAATGACATGGTGACAGCTCCTCCTTACTCTTAATATTAGCAACCATAACTAGCACAGACTACCAACCCAGCAGTTATCATCTAAGGCTTTACATTAACGTCATTACATCAGACTATCCATTAACCTGCATATGTGGAGCGCGCACAGGAACATGCACAAGTCAGCAAGATTCAGTTCACATTATGGTCAACTCAGGTCTCTGCGCAACAAATTACATAAGGTTTGTATCAATACAGTGTGACCTAGATTAACCCATTCAGGGCCTTAAGCCTTCAACCATAAGCAATTTCCTAATACGAAACACAATTTAACGGGGTCATCTCATGATATCAGAAAAACATACTCAGTGGCAACTATATTGTTTCCTGTTACATGTTATAGATCTTTGATTCATGGGGCAATGATGATTAGGATATGGGTGCGGGGGATATTGGGATCCACTACAGTCAAACGTGAATTTTCAGATTCCGATTTCTCCTATCCTGCCAAGCTTTGGCCTTATAAACAGATGTGTATTAAATAAATTCAAAAACTGTACCCAAGTGTGCATGTCTGGGCCCATGTACTGTTATTTCATAGCAATCAATTTATTATTTTAGTCTCATATTTTCTCTCTTCTCTTAAAACTCAATGTATTTGCCCATTATGTAGTAGTGCATGACTGGCCGGCTGCAGAGTCTTGTACATTAAACATCAACTATTCCCCTTTGGACAGGAAAGTACTGTATTGTGAAATAGAAATGTCTTTTGTAATGCGGGGTTACATTTACAAAGCAGACGCGTACTGTCTACATAGAAGCTATAAATCCTTAAAGACAAGAAATTCTTATTAATTTTTGACCTTTTTGCCCCTATGGCTACCTGTATGGGACATCTGCCTCTGACTGCCTCATTAGACAAGGTCTTCAGGAAAGAAGGAGGAACAGGCCGCAGATTGGGAACCAAAGATGAAATGGAATAATACTGTCAAGCAAAGCATGAATGACTCCTACACAAGCAGGATGTCGTCTACGCAAGAAAAAAATAATTTCATATAATACCTGAATGCTGAACTTCAACCAAAACAGCAGTATTTGGCCTTTTCCCAAGAACAGCTGCCATATAAGACACTATACAAATTCAATAGTCACGTGAGTTGGTATTACGTATGTGAGCAATGCCACGGTTTGGTGCTAGTAATGTGGACCACGTGTGTCCTCATGTCCTGCATGGTGCAGTAGTCAAGGAGAGACGGGTGAACAGATCTAGTCCCCATCCAACTCTCTTTTCTGAAATTAATACTGCACTTGCATTGACTGTACCGTCAGGAATATATTATATACCTTGTTTGTACAGCTCTACTACACATGCAGGTCTCTACTCTAATTCACTTGCTTTATTTACCTGCCGCTAGCATGCTGATAAAAGCAGACATCTTGTAGATTTATGAGTAATGGTGGACATGCGTACGGAGATAACAACCACTCATGCTGTCTCATAAATAATCTTTTTGGTCTCATGCACACACCATACAACCATCACATTATACATACATCTGCTGATCAGACATTAGGTATTTCTTGTATCACCACTGAAAGTTTCCATGCATAGCATGAAATGTATTTAAGTACCGCGAAGACCATTTGCTGATACACACGGCTGAAGGACTGAACTCAGAAGGTATGATGTGGATTGGTAATCTTCAGTAGATAATGTACAGACACTAGTCCCCCACAGGTGGTGGGGGGAAATGTATAAAAGTTTATATTGGCTTTTCTTTCCTTAGATGCTCACCAATATAATGACCATTAACTTGCTCAGATAACCATAAATATCTACAAATCCAAAAGACAACAGCTATTCCTTCTGACCCACCATATACATCTAGCTGAATACATGTGTAGGAAATAATTACCGCTGGACAACTCTGGTTTTGACTTATGTCAAGGAAAGGATCGGGCCTTCATACACATCAGATGTTTGGCTTGGCCCACTCAAACCATATCTAACGTATATAGCCAACTTAGCATTTGACTAAAGAGATAGGTCGTGATTACTTCGGTATCAATTCTTGCAAAAATTGATCTTATGGTTTACGATCTATGACCATCAATGGAGAAATTGTTCACCATATCACCGAGGGACATTTTTGAAACTGAAGACCTATCCTCAGGATCAGTCATCAGTAGCAGATCAGTGGGGGTCCAGATAGACCATTAGTATCAGATTGGTGGGGGTCCATCACTGTGCAAACCCATTATAAGCTATTCCCGGAAGTCTCAGGCACAGGAACCTATACAGGGAAAAGAGCCAGAAGCAGAAGGCTCTTACATCCACTTCTATGGTGGCCATACCAGAATACAGCAGTTTGTCAACAGTAGCAAATTATTATATGGCCTTTTAATCACCAATTTTAACAAGGGTGTCCCACTTAGAAGTGGTGCATAGTGGCAATAACATTTCACATGTACCTGTAAAAACATACACGGCTGCATAAGCAAGTGAGAAGCATTATAATGTGGCAAAGCAGGCCTACTCCCAGCATGCTGCTCTTTCACAGTGAAATCCCCTTCCTGTACCCCGTGGCCATCAAAAATAAAATAGCCTTACTGGTTTGGAAGTATCTTGGATACATGATGTATGCATTGCATTTACAATGTATTACGCGCATTCAAGTCAATAGGAACAGAGCGGCTGAACGCAGGGCCACAATACAGAGGACAGAGCCTTCTGCTTCCAACTCTATCCTCTTATCCTCTGTATACAGTGTTGGAGGTTGACTGATCAATAATGATGACTTAACACAAGTCGTAAATGGCCCCCCAGCCCAGAAAAGCACTTTAATATTTTTCTACTGTAATATTTTTTTTTCCTAAAAATTAATAGAATTGATCTCAACCGAAAAAAATGTTAGATGATCTTATACAAAAGTAGACTATGTGCTATACACCAGAGCTAATCGAGATGACATGACGGGGACCCATGCATTATTCTGGCAATATGAATACATTATATATATATATATATATATATATATATATATATATATATATATATATATATATGACTTGCTAAATGTAAAATCAGGAAGTGCTGCCTTTTATTTGCCTTTTCCTTCCACTAGTCAGATGGTCACCCATACAGCTAAGAATAGTCCCGGTTGACAGCACCGCTTCCCCGCCATCTCCCTCTTCCTATTCCTTCCTCTTTCACTCCACTCACCAGTATAACAGATAACATTTTTCTGTCTACCCCAAGTTATTTAACCCTTTCTCGTGCATGAGGTTCATACATCAGTGCAAATGGCTGTACTTTTTCTTTCTACCCAGTGGCGAAAGGATTAACTTTAGTCTTCCCCTTCCTACAGCTACCATCCCCCACCTCCTCCCAACCATTTACTGACACCAGACAGGAAATAACTAAGCTGGGCAGATTCTGTTACAAGTGGAACTCTACAACGATGAGCCTGTACATGCTATACAGTAATTGGGTGTCTCGCCGCAGATTGTAAGTTCTTCTGGAGAGAAAAGCTTCACGCTTCTGCGCTACCGTGATGTAATGCACCTTGACAGCTCTTCTATTTTTGCAAGTTTTAGCCGGTGGTCAGTGCAATGCTAAAAGATTTTGGGATATTTATTTATATGTAACCTTTTTTTCCCTGTGGAGGAGCTGTGGATTTCCTGTAGTAGATAGAGAAGTGAACATATCATGAATCTTATGTTGCTAGGTGAAATGTAATACAAGTGATGAAGCAACAAATAATAGTAGCCAAATACCATCCATTCATAAAAATGCTCTCCTATGCTGTGTACATACAGATGTTATTTACATAAAATATTAAGTAACTTTGTAAATACATTACACTATTTATCTTGAACAGATTTAGAAGATTTTCCTGTACTATACTCCAGAGCTGAATTCAGAGTTCTGCTTGTTGCTAATAGAGATAATCAACATTCTTGTCAATAGACACATTCCAAACGGCTTATATAGGCTCCTATAATGTCGTGGGAGGGTTTGTTTAGCTTGTAATAACAATGGGGCAGATATAGCACCTGTACAGCTGCACAGGGGACCCCAAAAAATGTGTAATAGTGGTGAGAGGAGAGAATCTGTATGCAGAATAGGGAGCAGGCGATACTAGATGGTGGGTGGCAGCAGGTTGATAAGGGCAGTATTTGGGTCTCAGTTGGTGGGGTCATTGTACTGCCTGCTGAGGGTGAGAACTGCTCATACTGTTTATTATGGAGACTGCCATACCCTGCCATTTTTTTTTTGGTATGAGCAGTGTAACATTTTTTTGTGCGACCAAGTCCAAAGAGTTGTACAAATTGCAGCAATGCATTTCATGACACCAAGAAACCGCAATACAGGGCCTGATACATTTTCCCCTATGTATCTGGTGTGTAAGTGACACTGTCCATTGCATTGGATCGCTGTTTATTGCCTGTTGTAGTAAAGTCAGCAAAGAATGCTGCAAGATTTCAGCTCTGAACCGCTCAGAATTGTAAATGCAGCTCCTGACTAAAGTACAGGCCAAAATAAGTAACGCAGTGTACACAAAAGAGAATCTTTGGTCTTATGACGAAACAGCAACTTGTATCTTTACTTACAGGGGACCATGAATATGTTTGTATTGTAGCACAGACTATTTTACTAGAAACAGAATAAAATAGCTGCTGTATAATTCTCAGAATATGCTACAATAAGCCACATCACACAGGAGTAAATAAATAAACTATAGCGTCAGGCAAACTGTGGCCGCCAATATATGGCATCTTTGGTGCTCATAAGTATCAGAAATATCATATATCAGAGCTAGAAGTCAGCAAAGACCGAGATGGAGGAAATGATGTAAACTGGTAAAAGCAGTATAATTTATTGTAACATAGTTAGGAAAAAGGGAAAATGGAAATGTTATACTCAGCCCTCCTGCAGTAGCCCTTCAATGCTTCTTTGAAGTCCGATATCCACCATGTATCTGCGAACTTGCCCGGATGAAAAAAACTCCCTCGGTACGGAGTCGAATGATAAAGGTAAGTATGGAGGAATCATCCAGCAACGAAACCAGGATATGAAATCAATTCCTTTCTTTATTTCATGTTCGTAGAAAATATATCAAAAGATAAAACATGCAGTCTACAAGGAATAGAAAGCTTGCGTCAGACTGACGCGTTTCGGATATGTCTATCCTTTCTCAAAGTCTCTTTGAGAAAGGATAGACATATCCGAAACGCGTCAGTCTGACGCAAGCTTTCTATTCCTTGTAGACTGCATGTTTTATCTTTTGATATATTTTCTACGAACATGAAATAAAGAAAGGAATTGATTTCATATCCTGGTTTCGTTGCTGGATGATTCCTCCATACTTACCTGTATAATTTATTGGTCTTCCTACATATACACAAATCCTTCTAACACTTCACAAGTTTAAACTCAGACTTTTCATTGTTTTGGTTTTTGTTCCACACTAATAAATATATATATATATATATATATATGTAAAATGTATATTACAATTACAACTATATAAGCCTTCCCTGGTCATAGAACCCAAGCTAATATGACTGTACAAGTAGGAGAGACTGACGAGCTGTACCCAGTGGATATATGTGAAATAGTCATGATCTCCAGTACGTATGAAGTGTCTGAACTTTGAGAGTACTGCCGTTTCCTACACAACTAGCCGAGTACTGGCATCAAACACTTTCCCATCTGGCCTGTTCTCCCCCTACAAACATCTTGCTTCATCCAAACAACATTCCCTCAGTCTGTGGGCGACATGTGCAGATCTCCTTGGGGCTCAGGGGATGTACACTGCATTCCTTGGCTGGGGTGAAATGAGGTTACGAGGAAGAAGTAACTCCCCCTCTGTCTCCCTCCTTCAACTCCACCTCCTTGAGATCCTCTAAGTATATAATTATATGTATATATGTGTGAGGATATATATATATTTTATATAAATATTTAGATATATCTATCTACAGATTTAGAATTCATTCAGAATCATATGTAAACCTAGACAGAATACCCCCCAGAAACAAATCCACAGCCTCTATTAGATGTCTGGACTAAGTTTTTCATACAGTATAGTTATAATTCTTTGTAGGAGTCAATATTTACATTACTTTAGTAACAATTAATCCACATAAACTATGCAAAAAGACAAAAATATTTACTAATATCCATCCCTCGACATTCATTTCTTTGTTTTACACATCCCTAAAAGAACAGTGTGGCAAAATCTAGTACACTGTGTTGTGCCAACCAAGTGGGTTAGGAGTACGGTACAGGGAATCTATCTTTAGTGTTTGTTTAGCAATTTTCTCATTACTTTGTCCTTGTAATGCGCTAACCTTAAAGCCACACATATTAAAATGAATGTCAGCTAAATCCAATAATTCCTGCGGGACTGGCAATGCGTCTAATGTGCCATGTTCTCACGCTCCCTTGACAGGAGAAAGTAGGTTTAGGCAGCTAGATTTCAGCATGCCCGATCTTGTTGTTCTGACAGAGGACCTTTTACCACCTCCACCAAATCCAGTTCTTAGAATAGGTTAATAGCTGCTGATCCACCAATTTCAGCACAGTTGGAATTTGTTCTGTAGCCTCAACTATTCCTGAGCAATCGTTGCTGTTAGTTTTGGTGCTCGATATGCTATTTAGGCTCTGTACAGTCAGGTGGGCGGTGTCAGGCAGAAACAGACAAGGGGGCGTGATTCTAAGCTCCAGAGGCAGCAGGTGTCAGAGCTCAGAATCACACCCCTTGTCTGCTCCTATCTGACAGCACAGAGCCTATATAGTATATCAGGCAGCAAAACTAACTGCACTTATTACTCAGAACTGGTGGGGACTAGAGAAAAAAATCCCAACTGTGCCAAAATAAATGGAGCAGCACCTACTAAATGAAGCAAAGAGTTGGACTTAGAGGAGGTGATAAAAGGTTCACTAAAATAATCCACTACCACATTTGTCTGGCAACAGTTTAATCCCCCGTCATGTGGTGGCATACACTGAACTTGTTCACTCAAATGCAGTATGAACAAAGCCCCACCCTGAGGGGGATTTATTCTTGATACTATAGAGGGTATAATTAGTAATTGGGTAGATAGTGAAGAGTTTTTAGTAAACTAGTTGACCTAGTTATGGAGTCAGTCTTGTCACCACAGTTAAATTGGTCAATAGAGGGGAGGGGGTCCTCTGTTTAGGAAATTTATCTTGACAACAGAGTGGAGCGTGGTCGCGATGACCATCCAAAAAGCAACAGTCTTGTTCTGCATTACACAGACAACCTACAGGTCTCTGAGATACATACAGTATGAAGCTTGTCCATTCAGAGAACCAAGTCTATCTTTCTTTCAAGGTGCCATTCTTCTTTCTTAAAGCCGTTTTCTTCTCTTAGGCCGGGCCCCATGGACTGGAAACGCTGCGATTTGCCCGCAGCGGAGACGCTGCGGTAAAAACCGCAGTGTTGTACAGTGCAGGCAAAGTGGATGGGATTCATGCGAATCCCATCCCTACTTTGTGGAAAAGATCACAGCGCGGATACGCTGCGATTTGCCAAGCCGTTGCGGCTTTGCAAATCGCAGCAGGTCAATTATATCTACGGAAATGCTAGCGGCTTTCCCGTAGATCTAATGTTAAGAGAAAGTCCGCAGAAGAAAACTCTGTGAACTTTCTCTTAAAAGCGCTGCGGAAAGAACCACAATGCGTTCAGGCAGCGGTTCTTCCTGCAGCGCTTTAGTGCCTTAGCGCTTTAGTGGGGCCTTAGCCTTAGTCTGTTCTAAATCCTCCACCTCGCTTTGCACTCTGACACTATACACTGAATCCATAACTGCAATCGGCAAACCATACTCTCTAAGATTCCTGATTTTTTTGTAGATTTCAGTGGTCCCCCTTGTTTTACTGTTATCACACCAGTGCTTGCTCATATAAATCTCTTCACAAGACCACCTATTAGACCAGATTTCCTGTAAGAGATTATCAAGTTCCACCATATGGATATTGGATCATCTTCTTCAAGACCACCCCTCTAGAACACCACTTTTTAGAGCAATTTTGGGTTGCTATGTCAAAGAGATGTCACTGTATGTGGTTATGGACTACATTGTCTCACAAAAAATTATATAGAATAGCTTCAAAGTATTTCTATATGCTGACAAAGATCACACATGGGGTGCAGACATAACTAAACTGATTTATTATATTGATCATTTCAAGGTTGCAATGCATAAAAATTTGCAAATCCTGAAGCCAATCCTCAGGTCACCATTATGGGGATAGCTGGAGAATTAGGTTCTCCATTTTGTACTCATGATTATTGGGCTGAGTGAACCCCATCATGTTATATATTAGTTGATATTCCCCTTTAGACATTTGTAGCGAAGCCCATGAATTAGAGTTAACTTTCAGAGTCCTGAGGGTGTAAAACAAAGCCAAATGCATCATACTAGAAACTATTTTATGGTGTAGTAACCTTTAATAGTTAGGTGTACTTATTCGAGAAACTGGCTGGATCATCCATGACCTTCTTTAGGAATGCTGTTGTTCTGTGTTCACTGTCGCACATTCATTCCAGTGTAACAGAGGCGTAGCTTGAAGCTCTTGGGCCCCAGTGCAAAATCTGAAATGGGGCCGCTATCTACCTTGTGTCATTTAGAATAATGGTATATTTTATGTGGCATGGGGACCTCTAAGGGTCCTGGTAGTAACTGCTACCTCTGCACCCTCTCTAGATACACTCCTGCATTGTAAATACATTGTATCCCGTAAAGTATAGGCTTTTTTTCTGCAGTGGATTACTCTAAAGGAAAGTATAGTCTGCTACTTTTCTATACAATTGGAAAAAAAACAGTGTGCTTGCACATAGCAGCCAGACGGAGACTGAAAGGACAGTCTTTGACCTCTGTCTGGTGAATGTGGGACTATAGAAATGTTAATGTATATGCTGGGAAAAGCACAGACGCAGTGTGTACATATCCTAACCTACTACGTTTGCTCAACAGAACTCTATAAAAATAGTCAAAGGCTGGAAGAGCAACCTAACACCTACATACAGAAGCCTTATAAAGCATGAAAAAGGCTCTGAATGGAGCAAGAACAGGCATGATGAGTACACAATCCACTGCTGGCATGTCTGTTACCTGGGCTTGACTATTTTTGGTTACTATAATTGAACCTTTTATTATGTCGAGCAAGTTGCCTCTCCTAAAATGTCCAGTTATAGGGTGTCATGAGTAAAGAAAGTCAATGAACCTCTGCTCACTAACTGGCCATACCGGTATAGTCTTGGATTTACTACTCATGACGCACAACATTAGAGCGCAGGAGATCTGTTAGAACATTACCCCATGTGATACATAAATAGCTGTATTACTTTCAATGATTATTTAATTCTATGGATGTGCGTCCACATGTTCTGGCTGCCACTTAGGGTGAAAACCTCGTCCACCCACAATGGTTGACAGATAAATAATTTTTTGGAAAGAGATTAAATATTACTTTTTTATTTTTGCTTATTTCCACAAAACTATATATCAATCTGCTCAGCCCCTCCTGTTTTATTACATGTTGCCTACAGAATGTATTTTCAGTACGACAGATTCCCATCTACATTAATTGACAATAAGCATTAATAGTGCGCTCACACCAAATGGCTAGAGGACATACTAACATGGTCCATCAAATGTTTCAGATAGATTTGCAAAGTCTATACTGAACAGTTTAAACAACTTGCACCTACAATACGTTTCTAACACTATATGGTATTTTATATATTACATGTATCTGCAAGCCCCATTGTATGATACCAGCTATAAGAAGTTCTATACATAAAAGCAGTAACATTCCAACACACAATCCAGTGACAACCAAATGAGAACCACCCTTTGATGTCTGTAAGGACCTAAGCACAGCCCAGGCCACTTGCCACTAAACTAATACGGAGTGTATAGAGGGATCTGTAAAACAGGCAAAAATACAGCATCAACCCTAACAATGTCAGCCCATAAAATGTTCACATTTTTATATACTTTCTGATAAAACACTGCCGCTGAGCGAGCATAAAACCCTTCTTCTATAGCTGCTCTCATTAAAAATGTGATGTGTTCATTATCCATACTCAAAAAATAAATGTATAATTTAGTAGTTTTCACTCTGGCCATTGAGCTTCATACACTGACACTTCCTGTCCTGTGGAAATCACTTTGCAACAGTCACCTCATTATCACCCCAGACTGGGTTACAATGACAGGTAACTCCTATATATAGTAAAACAGTGTCCACCATTCACAATGGGTAACAATCACAGCCCTACTCTTACTCTTATCTACATGATGGCCACCGCACAGATCACAGAGTAAGTCTAAAATGGCCACTACAAAGCATATATCTAAAGGCTGTTAACAGGACAGCAGTACAGAAAACACAATAAATAAATCAATAATCGGTATATGGTTTTAGTTAGTAATCATAGTGATCCAAGTAAAACTTACTGACTTAAGTAACCAAAATCTTCATACCTGTGGCATTTCCATGAGGAGCAGGAAAATATAAACAAGTCCCAAAAGAAACAGCTAAAAGAATTGAAGTCCAACACGCGGCCCCGAGGCACAAGACTGGTATGAATGGGCAATTGCTGAGACAGACTGCTTGTTTTGATGTTTTTGTTCTCATTAGTGCATGGCAGCGGACTGGGCCAAGTCTGACAGTGTCAAATTGTTAATGCCCACAAGGCAACAAAACAACTGGGAAGGAGTCCATATAAATGCCAATACAAGCAATCCAAAAAGAAATGAGCAACACGCTGGCAGTTCCTTCATTTACTTAGAAGAGTCTATATTTATTCCTACCATGTACTACAAGTATAAGGGTGAATGGCAGCTCTACTGCAGACACTTCTAGGACAGTCTCATTCATCCACATAAGATTTGTGGAAAACCATGTACATGCTGCAGACATAAACCCATTTATATGAATGGACCTAATTCTGAGTCATAGAAATTTCTGCTACAAATTTGTTACATAGGAGGTCTCCCTAAAGATAACTTGGTAACATGTATGAGACAGTTTGTATCTACCGACATAATGTTCTATAATGTTATTTTGTAGCCTGTACATAAATGATGTTTACGTCTTACATGGCTCCACTTTCTAGAGGAGTATTGCACGAGATGTAGATAAGACAATTACAAGAATACACGAGTGGGATAAAGTAAGAAGCTTCTCCATATAAGCCTAGAGTAGCGTTCACACTACCGTTAGTGTCCGCTCAGAAGGTGTCCGTTTAAATAAAAAAATAAAAAAACGGACACCTATCACAACGGACACAAATGTACAGTAACTGATGGCTATTAGTTACTGTCCGTTATATATCCTTTGCCCATCGACCTCAATGTTATAAAAATAACGGACACTTGCTGTCTGTTTTTCCAAACGAACAGAAAAGTCCTGCATATAGGATTTTTTTGTCAGCTTGAAAAAATGGACATGGTTGTAAACGGAAACTAAAAAACACAAGATAAAATCCCATTGAAATGAAAGGAAATTGCAAACGGACCAGCTAGTGTCCATCGTTAAAATCTTGTACAGGCAATAGCCACGGACACTGCTGAGCGGACACCTACGGTAGTGTGAACACTCCCTAAAACTTTTCATTCCAACGTATTCAATAGGAAATTGAAATGTTTCTTACGGCTGGCACAGCTTCACCAGGTCTTGGTCCGTGGTGCTGGGATGAAGACCTCTGATGTAGAGATTGGTTTTGCTCAGCTGTTCTCCACCTCCGCCGCCTCCTCCTTCTCCGCCACCGCTGCTATTACTAGGGCTGGGAGGAGCCATGTGCTGTGCTGATGAAACATAGGTCTGCTGGAAAACAAGTACAAAGGAAAGTTTTAGATATTGGAAGACTTTGATCTGCAATACCAGTACATAACCCAGGGAACATTCCAGCTGATTCAATGGCTTGTTTCCAATTATTTCTTGGAAAATGAAGTCATCCATTTATATAGCGTAAGCCGAATCCCATCAGCTATTTCTATGGAACACGAACATTTGATGACTTCTTACTATTAGCAACAGTTTCCCGACAACATTCACAATGATTTCGTCAAACTGATGCCATTACCAACAGTTGGCCAATATCAAAGCACAGGAGACCTCCATATAATCTGCTTTCTCATGACTCATAAGAACTAGAATCTGCTCAGAGGTGTAATCTAGAAATCTCTAGATGCCTTATATTCAAGCAAGACAGTTCCTTACATCATATATGCAAACTGATCTTGATACAACATAAGCACCTACTTGCCTGTATGCCAGTACCAGAAAGCACTGCTTACACAACATGTGTACCTAGGGCCTGCATTTCATTATCAGTGTCAGAGCGCACCTATTGCCTCCATGCCAGTACCAGAGGCAGAAGGTGACATATGCACTTATTGTCTACATGCCAGTACCAAGGGAGTACTTATACAACATATGTACCTATTTCCTACATGCCAGTGGTAAAAGATGGTACTTTCACAACTTTCACAAGGCAAGTTCATGTACAAAAAGTCATCAGTCTTAAGTGACAGATCACTTGTGGTCATGTATCTCATGCCAACTTGCAATCCAGCACAGTATTCAAGACACTGAGACCTCATATTTTTACACTGAGATGTGATACTTAAGAGTTTGTTCTTCTGCAAGTTCTACATTGAATCTGTATCCCTCCCTGAGCAGGGAACAGGCTAAAAGATGGCTGTCGGTTTGTCACTTCTGTCTGTCAAAAATATGATTAAGTACTGTAAAAACGCACATTTAGTTGAAAATAAATAATTAATAAATAATAATTAAAAATGGCACCATCCATAGATGCATTCAGGTCCCCTGAGTTAAAGAAAATCTGTCATCAGATCATTCTCTTTGCATTAGAGCCAGGGTTGTGGAATCGGTAGGTGAAACTATTTTTTAACAGTCCGACTCAGACCCCATCACAGTGACTGACTACCAAGCTCTGATAATTCAGGAAAACACTAGTCACTGATTTCCTAAGAAAGCAAAATATGCAACAAGCTATTCATCTAATTTACTATATAATGTTGATAAATGTAAAATGTACATATAAAATAATCACTTTTATTTGAAGCCAGAATTACAATCAGTAACTTTTTTGAACTTTGACTCCATCCAAAGTTATTACTTCCTTTGGTGGCGGTTTTGGAGGGTCTTCACTGGTAACAATTCCATCTATTAGCTTACTTGTAACATGTCATTTGATAGATAAATATACACAGATAAATATCTGGTCTAAAAGTGTTGGTATTCCAGTGTAAGGCCAGTTCACATCTGCATTCAGTAATCTCTTCTGGGAGTCCGAATGGGGACCCCTGAATGGAATACCGAATGCGTTGACAAAGCAGTGAAAGCACACGGACCCCATAGACTATAATGGGGTCCGTGTGTTTTCCGCACGAGTCATGCGGACAGGAACGTAGATCATGAAGTACTTTTCTATCTGCATGCTCCATGTAGACACCGCATGGAAAACACAAGGACCATAAGCTCATCGCTTGCCAATGCGTTCGGTATTCCATTCAGGGAGTCCCTATGCGGACTCCCCAAACAGAATACCGAACTCAGATGTGAACCAGGCCTAAGATTATATTATTTAGGTAAAATAGCCATAAACAGAAAGACCTCTAACATTCACTGGACTACAAATGTTACTACAGTACATGTTCGCAAAACTTAAAAGATAAAAGTAATGACCTTTTTCATATCTGCCACTTATTCTTTGGGAAGGAGGGGGGGGGGGCAGTAATTGTAAATCCTAAAATCTACTGTCTAGGTATATGGCACCTAAATGTAGCATATACAAAATTCCACAGCAATTCTGATGAAATCTAATATGCCATAATCTTTTACTAAGAGCTCTTTGATCACAGCAGTAAATATTGCCTAAGACATCCTATTCAGACATACAGGTGTGATCCCCCAACACCTTCAGAGAGATCAGCAGCAGGGGATGAAGTGACATGTAAATTAAAGGGGTTGTCTAGTTCTTTCTTTAATGAGGACCTATTCATTGGATCAGTGGGGTCTGACACCTGGATCCCCTACTTGAAAAGGCCACAGCACATACATGAGTACAACGTCTGCTTCACTGTTTATATTGCACATATAGTAGTTTCACAGCAGGCACGCAATGTATATACAGTCTTGTCCCATTCATTTCTATAGTACACGGCAATTACATACACAGCCACTATGAATCAGACTGTGTGTAATGTAAACTGTGAGGTGGTCATGGCACTTTCAAGAGCACTATGGCCCCTTCACAAAGCGGATCCTGATGTCAGACCCTCACTAATCTTTTACTGTTGACCTATTGTGTCTCACAGTGTTAGGGAGTTAAATAGAACCAGTCTGCCCCTGACCCCCCCCCCCTCCCCAAGACCAATATCATCACTCCCATTTAGATTTTATTGACATTTCTTTTCATGGGACCATAGATGATGCTGGAGGTACCAGAGTTATCTATCAAAATTAAATAATAGGGGTTGCTGCGGAGATCAAAAGACACTTAACTGCTGAAAGAAAGCCCAGTAGATATGGTGACATTACAAGTGTCCAACATGTCTACCTTTTAATTGACTTTTCAGTTATTGTTCACACAGGACATATCATCAGAAATTTCTAATAGGTCATTTGTGATCTATCCCCATAAAAAATAGATACCCTAATGGGAACAGACAGTCCACAAGGTCACTTTCAAATTGAGATGTCATCTTCTGGTCTTTTGGGACCCATTATCATCAGGGCTGTGGAGTCGGTGGACCAAACCACCAACTCTGACTCCTCTTTTACCACTCTGACTACATCTCTGACTCCTACATAAATGGCTGACAGGTTTGGTCAGTCAGAAGAAGTAAAGATCCTCTAACTCACTAAAAAAAAACCTCTAAGGACTGAATTCCTTTGAAAGTAAATATACATCTCATTAATTCTAGAATATCAGTAATAATAATAAATATCATTGAAAATAATTTCAATTTGAAACCAGACTCAGTACTTTTTTTTTTTACTCCACCCAAAATTGGTCCCCATTCCGACTCCACAGCCCTCATAATATGAGAACTTGGGTCCAATGTAGGATCTCCTTGTATACTGGTTAGCCTATTATACCAATGGACTTATCTATAGGGGCAGTGCATAGACCCCTCTGCCATAGACAAGACATCCCTATAATAAATGGCTTTTCATTATGCCATGTAGACATTATGCAAAAATGTTTAGAACATAAAGCTGATAATATAGTTGATAGCTGTGCTGGCTCTATTTCACGTCAACAAGTCAGGCTGCAAATCAGGTCCCTTAAGACAGCACTATGTCCTATTATTTGCAGGATCAGTGGGGGACCATTGAATACCCCTTTAAAAAGGAGCACTAAACCATGAATCATCTTATATTAAACAGGGTTTCCAATTATAATATTTATACCTTATCTATAGGATGTCTGACTACTGGGACCCAAAACAAGAACAGGAATCCAAAAGTGAATGCTCAGATGGTAATCTGCAACAGTCCTATAAAAGTTAACGGAGGATTGGCTGAGCATGAATCACAACTACGTTCATACGGAGCACTCAGGGGAACTTGTGGCCCCCCATTTTCCTGGTCCCTGGGGGTCACAGCAGTTTGACCCCTAAGGATTACACATTTAACCCCTAAGTACCTACCAGATATACACCACATGAAAGGCATTATATATAATGTATACACAATCTATAGGACAGTCCACACATTCACTAAGCAGAAGATATTTTAGAATACTATGTATCATTGGCCATGGGTTGAACCGAAGGTTTTGCCAACACAACCAATAACTAACATTTGTGCTGATAATCCAGGTCCCTATGGCAACAAAACAATTGTTTAAGAAATAACATTTATTGGACATGCTTAAAAATTTTACTTGGCAGAATATTCTAGTGTATGAAGAGTAATCTGCCAAGAATTTCCTATGTAGGACAATGCAAATATTGTATCTAAGTATTTGTCAGATCCCATAAGTCAATGAAACCAGAAATCTGTAGAACACTTGAATATATTTAATATCAATTCCTTTGCATGAATAAACGTCATTCTCAAATGAGACGGGACAATATATAGATAAAAAAGTATATTAAGGCTCACATACACATTGTACATTTTTTGTAAGATTGTATGAATCAGTCTTTTTAGAATTTCCCTGTTAGCAGGGGTATCAGATCCGTGAAACGCTTTTTATTTTGCACGCACACAAAGTCCTGTATGTCCGACTTTGTGTCTGTGCAGAAAAATCGGTTTCATGGCGGAGAGGCTGCATACGGGCTGCATACGGACACCGGTGGTTTGCTTTAAAAATGGGTTTTCAAACAGACTGCCGGCAAGCCATCCATATGCAGTTTTTCCTGGGATTTAGGCCGAATCATGACAGACAGGTCAAGGCACAAGAGTGAACGCCGCGTTAGTCAAGTCTTGTATATTCCCATATCTGACAGCAATATATACAGATGTAGCAGGGTTGACTCTAATTTTTGCAGCGTCATATCTTATCTCAGAAGGCAACAAATACCAATGAAAAGTCACTGTGAGGGCTTTCAATGGGTTTTTATTTCATTTGTGATAAGATATCAGACTGCAGAAGTTTAACCAATTGCAGATGTTCGGGTAACATCTGTATGTCAAAGACCAAAGTAACCCATCAATGCATTAAAAGCTCCAAGCCTATGTATGAAAAAGCCAAATAACGTGAGCTCTACACTCGTGCCATTCACGTTAAGTGATTTTTTCAGAGTAGACAATGACGCATATGTGACCCATGTGATCCTCCTTGACTGTTACTTCATCTCAGCTTTCTTTGGAAGGTGTTCCTTAGTCCTGATGACTATGGGGGTCCCTGTGGTCGAACCTCAACTGATCACAAATTGATGCCCTAAAATGTACAAAAAATTGCCGTTTTTAGGCTTGGCAGATGCTAGGGTAAACCAGGTGGGAAACTACCAGCTTTATTATATATAATACAGTATGCTACTGTTGCACCGTTGAAGATGGTAAGGATATAAAGGGGAGCACTGTTTCATAGCTACACATGGCTTTTTGTCTTTTGTGCTGCAGTTTTACTTTGTAGCGGCGTATGATCAGAATTCATTACGTCAGGAACTGCAAGGGTCAGCTGTTTCTCTAGCTGCAGTGTTAGTGTCCGTTGTCCTAACCAAGGGCAAGTCTATGGCAACAGATATAATAGTCCTGCACAAATCATCATCATAAAAGCTGAATACTTATGTATGGCTTATAATGTACCCTGGTACAAGCTGATAAATTATGAAGTTAGCTTAGGACCTTATTAGGAGATAAACCATATATATATATATATATATATATATATATATATATATATATATATATATATATATTTTACACACACACTTGGGTGTTTAGTCCCACAATGTATGGCGAAAGGTAACTATCTGTATAAAGATATAGACTTAAACAGTAGGCTAGTAGCAAATTTTTGTAACCTGAATGAACATAAGATCTCAAAGTTGCCCATGTCTCTCGTTGGCATCACCCTGTGTTCAGCCATTAGCTTGCAGGCAGATAAGGGCACGAGTCCCATGTTTCAGTGGATGGCACTGTTGGTTTTGTGAGTGCAAATAAATACGGACAGAGCTTGTTTGCGTAGACTTCATCCCACGCTGCAAAAATAGCAGAACATGTTCTATACAATATCAATGTAACAAAATTTGTTACTTAGAATGGCCACTACAGCATAGATGGAGCTGCCTGCTACCAAATCCAGCTGACAACTGATCGGGGGACATATAAGACAAATCCCCACCCATTTGATTCATGCTGAAATTAGGTCATCAATATCAATAACTGGACCCTTTAAGGATATTTATGCCTTCCCTTCGGCATACGTATTGCAGCGTTTCCCAACCAGTTTCCTTGAGCTGGTGTTCTCCAGAACAAACTGACCTCAGCCTGATCCAAGATGCTTTGTAAAGCAATAAATATGTTTGAGCCATAGGATAGCAGTGGTGAAGGATTATACATTGCTTTACCTGCTGCTATGCAAGCTTTGTGGTAGAATGGCATGAGGGGCTCCCCAGAAGTAGAAAGCTTTGAGGGGTTCCCTAAGGCTGGTACAGTATAATCCTCGATTGTTCCAGATACGGGAGCACAGGAGAAATGCAATAATGACAGTAAAGGGAGTCGGATTAATTACCCATCTATCTGTAAGCTGGGTTTATGCCGGTTTCGGGTGACAGACGCCCTTGAAATGTCCTGATTTGATCTGCTCCTGCTCACCCAAGTGCCTTTACTTCCTGGGGTCTCTTGGGTCTCACAGGAAATGCCTGAAGATGTCTGTACTGAGGTGACCCGCATCACCCGCTGACCAGCTGAGTGGGCATCTCCAGCCATTTATGGCCTGGGCTGTAGGTGAGTGGTGGGAGATGACTATGCCTTCTCTTCTCATACAGCTTGCTGGGCAATTTTATTCATATATATTTTTTATATTCCCAAATCATATAATTATGTTTTATGAAAACCTCTAGCTCAATATTTACTGTAAGGGTTTTTGGTTTTCCATTTCCTCCAGGGACTGCTTTTTGTTTGCACCAACCCAAATTGTGTCTTCTTTATTTGCATTCTGTGAATATTATGGTATAGTCTGTGTTTATGCTCCATCTACACATAAGACGTGTCTGTGAATGGTAGTAATTTTCATCCTATACATAGCAGTAAGCTTGCGGTCTTCTAGAAATTCACCTCCCCATTTTCCTTCCTTTCGCCTTTCCTTCTCCTCCAGAAGTAAAGTATTTGTATCTACTGGTAGTCATACTTTAGTGCTGTCTTTATTTTAGCAGAAAGCAATGGGATAGAGAAGAGGGGTCAAGACGCAGGATGGATGGATTTGCTTATTGTAAAGTATTTAGACAAATCATTTCTATTGCAAAAAAAGAAAATAAATAAAAATGAAGCATACAATCTAATAGCCCTTGGCAAACACTCTTGTTTTCCTCTACACCGGTTTTATAAATACACAATTTCTACTAAGGCCTAACTGACCTTAATGACGGTAGTGTGAACATAGCCTTACAGTAGTATTGCCCATTGCAGTCATAGGGTGACAGCAACGAACATTAACAGTAGCAAAGTAATGGACACAAACCATTGGTCCATTCCCACTAAATACAATGTAAACACAACCAATGCGGTCTTCCATCATGATTATTTACTTTTGTAACAGATTTTGTTGCTGGATTTGTTTCTTCCATAAGAAACATAAAAAACATGACACAAGAAAGCTTCTGTCATATTTTTGCACTGAGGTGAATGTAGATGGAAACCTGATGGAGGAAGCTCCTCTGCCTGGTATCAAGCTGTGCGCCTGTGTGTACATTACATGATCATGAACCGTATATCACATGAATGATTTTTATCCATTGGAAGTAATCAAAATGAATGACAGCAATCTGAAATCTAGGAAACCATAAGGGATTGATACGAAAAGTATAATTGTACAACTTTTTACAAACAATAACATTTGTCTCTTGATATTGGGCAACCCCTTTAAGGAGAACATATACCACACAGTATACCGCTGCATATGTTGGGTCTCAACATTCAGCATAAATACATAGGTATGATTCTGTGTTATCCTGTCCTCTGTTGTCCTGTCCTCAGTCTGACCAGTGATGTCAAACCTATGACACACCTTTGAAAGGTCAAGACAATTTGGATGACACATCGGCAGCTACTTATTGTGTTATTGCAATAAGCAGCCAACAATAATTTTTACTCACCTATCGACGCACCTGTCCTGGCTGCCATCCGCTGACTCCTCTATGCAGCGCTACACTTAGAACACAACGCTGAAGAACACCAGGACGCTACGTACAGGTACAGTGCACCTTGGATGTGACAAGGCACCCATGCTAAGCTTGGTTTTTGGAGGTTTTTTTTAAAGAATTTTGACACCCCAAGCTCATAAGGTTAGCTGTCACTGAACTACACAGTGTAAAAGTTTGCATTTACACCCCACAACTAGTAACACCCAGTTGTAAATTTATTTATACATTTCTAGCAGGAATAACAGGAACAGCACAACTTACAGTAAAAGAAAAGATGCTCCAGAATTGTTATATTATGACAGATGCGAATAAAAGACATGGCGCGGGAGATGAGAGATCCTACTTCAACTACAATTGCAATCCCAGCACAAGGTATAACAAGATATTCACAGAAATTTTGTGCAGCTTTTTCAGATCATGAAAAGTTGTGTAACAAAAATGGCAAAAAACCCCGCACTGCACAATTCATCACACAACTAGTCTAGGATCACTTTACAAATGCTGTCGTGTAGCAGTGCAAACAAGAAAGGGTTTTTTACATTTTTACATCCAATGTAGATGTAAACAAAGACTTACTGATACCCTACTTCTGTAGATTGGGTACATGGATGCTCATAAAGACCTGTAGTACTATAACGCTGTAGGCACAGGAGAAGGGATGGAATTTATCAACGTTTCTACACCAGATGGGTGTTTATGTGGCACATCCTTGACGCAAGACCCTTTCCTTCACCAAAATTGCGCCACATCTCCCGTTCGTCACTTTCTGGCACAGAACGCCTTAGTCTGGAAATATTTATTATAACTCAGCCAGTTTTTTACTAGGCCAGGTTTATATCTGCGCCGGGCTTCCTGTCATTCGACTATTAACTATAACAGGTCTGACAGGTGTACGCTGTTTCAAAACAGATACCGGCAGGGAGAAATCCCTACCCTGCAGGACTTTCCTCTCCGCCAATTTTCAGTGGTTTCTGTGACGGAGTTGCCAAAGGAGACTCCTGCGCATATGGGAACTTAGCCTGACTTATACTGGAAATCTACCCCAGTTCTTGACTGGCATAGATTTCCATTCCTGCGCTGATTTATTAGGTGGCCCATGCCTTGCACCAGTTGGGGCCCTTATTAAGACTGGAGTACAAAACACCAGTCTTATTAAATCTCTCCCACTCTGTACATCACAATATTACTGAGATATTCTCTGCTTGTAGGGGAAAATCAGCTCTGCAATACTGAGTGCAGTATTCCATATTTTTTCAGATATATTCAGTAGAGGCCAATAAAAGTCTAATAGGGTTGTATTGTGGCTTTTCTACAACTAGAGGTTGTACGTAGCCTTGGTACACTTGTGTACATAAGTTCTAACTTTGACGTGTTTTATGACTCTGGCTACAAAATAAAAGCATTTTCCTGGAACAGTATCCAATATAAACCCTTGTAAAACAAACCATTCTGATACCAGGCAAGTATAAAGCAACCTTAAAATCGAAAGCCACTATCACCCTTACGTCACCGTGTGACCTAAAGCAATCTTGTCCAGCGACACTTAGCATATTGACTAATACAAGGAAGTGGCAGCTATGTATTCAGGTGTGTGCGGTATTTGTCAGTCAAGATTAAGAAAGAAAAGAGTAACAGGTTTCACATTCATTGTCCTAGAGCTGGTTGCAATGTTAAAGGCCCTCGAAGGAATGCTGGAAATTAATCATCATCCAGTGACTCCATGACCAGAATAGTCACCTGATAAATGCACATCACAACCTTCTTACTAACCACAGTAGAAGGATCTGACAACACACTGTCACCCCTGATGATCATCATTGTATATCGCTATAGCATGAGAACCTGATTCAGGGTATTACATTAACCATGAATAAACTAGAAAATGCTCTAAAAATTCAAGGTGCTACATGTAACTCAACAAGGACAGTCTTGGGAGCCTCAACACGGAGTAAACGCGCGTGTATTTTTGCAAAATACACGTCTAAAAATACACGTGTAAAAATAAGACTCCCATTGACTTCAATTACATTTTTTACACGTGTAAAAATATGCCTGTAAAAATACGCCTGTAAAATGTCATTGAAGTCAATGGGAGTCTTATTTTTACATGTGTATTTTGCAAAAATACACGTGCGTTTACTCCGTGTGAAGGCTCCCTTAGAGGAGAGTAAACCTGACATCATGCATGGTGATATGCCAGCCTTTTCTCCAAGATTTCTACCCAATGCTACCCCAATGGATCGTCTCTTCCACATCTATAAACCTGAACAGCCTCGTCTTCAGAAAAGCCTACAATCTACTATGCCCTTACTTCTACTGGGAGCAACTAGACCCACCTATTGTCTCCATAACTTCTTTGCGTGTATTGTAAGTCCTCATGGGCTCCCACTGGGCCTGGTTGCTGTTACTCATGTAATGTCTTTGTCTTGTATTTTGTAATCATTATAGGTACAACACCATGGAATTAATGGCAAAATAATAAAAGTAATACGAGGTCAGTCTGGTTCTAATTCTCATCCCTTTGAATCACAAATAGACTTGTAGTCTTCTAGTTCATTTACCCTTTGTTAATATGCTAATGTGGAGGTTTATTTTGGTAGTAGGGAACCTACGTAAAGTCACACTAGCCATAGAGAAGACTGGACAACCTATTCTGGCCCCCCTTCTTTCATGAACTTGCATCCCAATATTTGACCACCTGCTTAAAGTTAACATTATCTAACCATTCTTACACTGGCAGTGTCAAATATTATTGTCCCCCATATATAAAGAAAAAGCCTTACAACGTAAATAGGGAAGGACCATACAATAGAGCACATATGGCAAGGACCATACAATAGAGCAGATATACCGGTAAGAGGAATCCTGAAACAGAATCAGTAGAAATCTACAGTAATAAGGAGCAATCCAAGTAGGTGATGGTCAAAAGTAAGGACAAGGAGCAAATATAAGAGTTTGTTTTGTACACAAGCTAACAGTAGCTGCAATTCAGTGTAATGTCCTCTTGGAATAAGCCCATGTCATTCTCAGAACTCACATGATTTCCTCTAACTCTATAAACCCTTACACTAGGAGCTCAATATCATGACTTTCCATATTTTGACCTGAAGGTATCACAGAGAATCACATGGCGCTTTATGAGAAGAGAAACGCATCCCAAGTCCACAGTCACTACACCAAGGCCAGTCAAGAAATCTTGCGTGGTGCAAAAAAGTTCTGGGCAGGCCCATAGTTCAGCTACATTACTATAGGCAGAAAGACCCCTAAACTTGTGTTTGGAACATCTGTCTTGGTAAACAGGACCAAAAGACATGAGAGAAGACTTTATCCACAAGGCCACAACAATCAGATACTTATAGCAGTTGTGGCTCCCAGGGCCCCCATCATACAACAGGGTTTACAGGGGAAGTTATTGTCGGCTGCTCATTTCCTCTGCGGCAGCTATTACAAAGGAAAGGTAGGATTGCCTGTGGCCATTTCACTTACTAGGCCTAGTCTACCGAAGCGAAAGTTACTGCACGTCGCCCGCTCTGGCTCATAGAGGGTGGTCCAGAGCAGATTTATAGGCGCTGACAATAGATTTCTCAGAGTACTGCCTACCTGACTATGAGTTATCCATCCTTTTCATGATGTTGTACAGTGAACTACTTTCTCATAAACTTCAGAAACCCATATAACCTTAAAGAAGTTCACTTAAAGGGATCTTCCAACTCTATGAAAGTTTCATCACTAGTTTGGTCCCCTGCTCATTTGGGTCAATGACATGTGAGTATTGTGCTCAGTTACTGTCCACAGATGGAGCCTACTGTACAAAAACCGGCTGCATACCTGGGATGCGTTGGCATATAGGAGTGGTAGTAGGCTGGTAAAGCATTAGTTATTTTATTATCTTAAACCATTGTAAGCTGTTTGTGTAAGAATCATGTGGTTGGACAACCTCTCTATGGACCCTGAAGACGTCAGAATCAACAAATACAAACTTCAAGGATATGATGCCTATTGTGGTTAGACCATTCATTTTTAAATCAGACATTTTCCCTAAACTATAAAACATGCAGACATTGGTCATGAGCTTGGTATATTCCACATAACATGCTAAAGCCAAACTTTTGTTGTTCTCCAACTGCTGTAGTACTACAACTACAAGCAAGCCCTGACAGTCTTAGAGCATCTGGTTAGAGCACAGCTTTAGGCCATTTCATTATATGCCATATCACATGCCTACAGACATCTATAGATTTATCTAATATTATATTATAAGGATACAGAATCAATTGCCAAGCAGAACAGTCCCTTAGTAGAAGGGCTGGAGCCGAACCCTAGACATGATGCCAGAAAGGGCCCAAATACCTCTCTGGCACATACAGATACACTAGCATTATATATGGCACATGGTGGATGAAGCAGATTTTGCAGAGTCCATTTTAAGCCTGTTTAGTAAATGATGTGCAGAAATATAACAAGGACTTGGGCGCAGGGGGCTGTTTGTTACTAGAAGATCTGCATAGATGTAAAGTCGGTCATAGATGTGCAGATGTATACTCATTCAGTAAGATGACAGCAGATTAGAACTCACGAGGGGAAGAAAGGACAAAGAAGAACTTTATAAGACATGAGATAAATGAGGAGAAGACTTCAAAAGATTTCAAGAGGTCAAATACATTGTATTAGGAGGACACATGGCTTACTGACGGAATAATCTCATAATATCATGTATATAATAATAGAGTAATAACACAAGATATCACTTATCGAATGGCCAGCAAGCGACATGATACATGACAGACAGATAGTCAGGTAGATAGGGATGGATGGATAGATGATGCCAGGCTAGACATGATGTGTATCTACTAGTGCCCATTGTAACCTGCCAGCAGTAGGTATTTATGCTGAATGACTTCAGTCAGGCTAGTAAAGGGTTACACTCCAGCGTTCACACGTCTTTCTGGCCAGCCCTCTTGCCCCCTTCAGCCTCCAGGTGCCTACCAGTTTCCCGTTGGGTATCCTCATGGGCACGCTGGAGAAGATCATGGTGCAGAGTTGTGCCCGCTCCTTGTGTCCTGCCAGCAGCGCCTGCACTGTGGCTCCGTCCTGCCACACACGTCAGTGGCCTCGTAGTAAGAGGTCAGGCCGAGGCTCCTGTCGCTATTGGATCCAGTAGAAGGGCAGGAATACAATGTTCCTGGAACTTTCATTAACAAAAAAAGAGAAGGGCAGGGCCGGGGCTGCCTGAAGTCCTGCCCACACAGCGCGGGAGGGGCCGCTGGTGGCAGGAGCTGTGCCGGGGAGCGGGGGCTGCACTGCCGGCTCGTCACCCTCACCAGTGCTGGAGCTCACCTGCAGTGTGTAGGAGCCGGGAGGTCGCTAGGTGTGAGCACCGAGGGGAGAGCTCGTAGTACAGGGGAGGGAGCCGCCCCCACCCGTCCTCCTCCTCCACCACTCGGGGCTGTCCTGCAGCGGGGAGGCGCATTGTTCCAGGCAGGATTCCTGGCATACTTGACGAGTTAATCAGCAGATCAGGAGCTGAGCCAGGGACACAGTCCACATCCCTCCCCGCTCTCTGGCCAGCCTGCCAGGGCTGCTCTAGTAACACACAAAGCATGGCTCTCCCCAGCCACAACAATAGGGAGCACTATGAAGAGCCCCGGCCACATCAGAACATGGGGCCCCCGAGGCCTCACTAAGTAATACTCCATTGTTGGGCCTAGCCACAACTTCTAATGCAAACCATATGGTGTCAGTGAGTAGTGTGCAATAATAGTGAGCCTGGCTAATCTGCACTACACGACCATATTACAGCACCAGTCCCCATATAGCACTGACCATATTACAGCATCAGGTACAGGACCATATTACAGCACCAGCCCCCATATAGCACTACAGGACTATATTACAGCACCAGTCCCCATATAGCAATACAGGACCATATTACAGCATCAATCCATGTACAGCACTACAGGACCATATTACAGCATCAGTCCATGTACAGCACTACAGGACCATATTTCAGCACCAGTCCCCATATAGCACTACACGACCATATTACAGCATCAGGTGCAGGACCATATTACAGCACCAGTCCCCATATAGCACTACAGGACCATATTACAGCATCAGGTGCAGGACCATATTACAGCACCAGTCCATGTACAGCACTACACGACCATATTACAGCACCAGCCCCCATATAGCACTACACGACCATATTACAGCATCAGGTACAGTACCATATTACAGCACCAGTCCATGTACAGCACTACAGGACCATATTACAGCACCAGCCCCCATATAGCACTACAGGACCATATTACAGCACCAGCCCCCATATAGCACTACAGGACCATATTACAGCATCAGGTACAGGGCCATATTACAGCACCGGCCCCCATATAGCACTACAGGACCATATTACAGCACCAGCCCCCATATAGCACTACAGGACCATATTACAGCACCAGCCCCCATATAGCACTACAGGACCATATTACAGAATCAGATACAGCACTACAGGCCATATTACAGAATCAATCCATGTACAGCACTACAGGACCATATTACAGCACCAGCCCCCATATAGCACTACAGGACCATATTACAGCATCAGGTACAGGGCCATATTACAGCACCGGCCCCCATATAGCACTACAGGACCATATTACAGCACCAGCCCCCATATAGCACTACAGGACCATATTACAGCACCAGCCCCCATATAGGACTACAGGACCATATTACAGAATCAGATACAGCACTACAGGCCATATTACAGAATCAATCCATGTACAGCACTACAGGACCATATTACAGCACCAGCCCCCGTATAGCACTACAGGACCATATTACAGCATCAGGTACAGGGCCATATTACAGCACCGGCCCCCATATAGCACTACAGGACCATATTACAACATCAGGTACAGCACTACAGGACCATATTACAGCACCAGCCCCCATATAGGACTACAGGACCATATTACAGCACCAGCCCCCATATAGGACTACAGGACCATATTACAGCATCAGGTGCAGGACCATGTTACAGCACCAGCCCCCATATAGGACTACAGGACCATATTACAGCATCAGGTACAGCACTACAGGCCATATTGCAGAATCAATCCATGTACAGTACTACAGGACCATATTACAGCACCGGCCCCCATATAGCACTACAGGACCATATTACAGCACCAGTCCATGTACAGCACTACAGGACCATATTACAGCACCAGCCCCCATATAGGACTACAGGAACATATTACAGCATCAGGTACAGCACTACAGGCCATATTGCAGAATCAATCCATGTACAGCACTACAGGACCATATTACAGCACCAGCCCCCATATAGCACTACAGGACCATATTACAGCATCAGGTACAGCACTACAGGACCATATTACAGCACCAGTCCCCATATAACACAAAGGGCCATATTACAGCACCAGTACATGTACAGCACTACAGGACCAGATCACAGAACCAGTCCTCATATAGCACTACAGGACCATATTACAGAACCAGAGTCCATATAGTACTACAGAACCATAGTACAGCACTAGTCCCTATAAAGCACTACAGGACCTAACTATAACACCAGTCCCTGGTCTATGTGGTACTATACATATACACAATATTCCATTATATTGGATGCAGAGCTGCATGACAACCCACCACAACACAAGACCAACAAGAGGACAATCTAACAACATCTCTGCTGTCAGCGTAAGCCCCCAGGCTCAGGGCCACACCACCCCACAGGCACAGCAATGGCAGACACCATCCAAACTGATCTAAAAAAAAAGTTTATCTTACCTTAGGGCCTCAGGGAAAGTATCAAGGCAGCAGTTTCCTGCTAAATACAATGACCTAGGCCAAAAAGCATACCTCCCAACTTTTGATGAACAGAAAGAGGGACAAAATGTGCGGCATATTTAGCTCCGCCCACTTTTAAGTTGACTCTTCCCATTCTCATTCATTTTTCATTTGCCCCCACATAGTATAATCCTCCTACAGTCACCCGTACATTATATGTTCCCACATTATAATGTCCCCTCCAACTGCCCCACAGTATTAAGTCCCTCTCCTGGTGCCCCAGTTTAACCTGGGGGAAACTAGAGGGGACATGAAACTGGAGCAGCTGGAGGGGGACATTACCAGTGGGGGTAGTTGGAGGGGGCAATAAATTAATGGCAGCTGAAGTGGAATATTAAACTGGGGGCAACTAGAAGGGGAGATTAAACTCAGGCAGCTAGAAGCAGACATTAAACCGTAGGGGTAGCTGGAGGGTAACATTAAACTGGGGACAACTAGAGGTGGACAGGTCCCCTCCAGCTACCTCCACGGTTTAATGCCCCTCCAGTTGTCCCCAGTTTAAGTGCCCCCCCTTCATGTACCCCCATTTTCATGTCCCTCCTCCATTTCTCCCCCAGTTTCATATCCCCCTCATCTCTCCTCCAATTTCATATCCACCTTTATCTCCCCCCCTCCATCCACCGATTTTACACTGAATCTGGGATATACAATTTATTGAACAGTGTAGATTTTTCTTGCGTTTTTGCGACTGTACCAATCATCTGAAAGCAGCTTGTGAAATCCAAGTGCTTGCCACCAAAACTACCCTATTTAGATGAATGGAGCTTCCGTAAATTTTAGTAGTAGAAATTTCTTCACTAAATTTTCTGTACACTTCTTCCCTTTAGGGCTAGTTCACACGTGAACTGCCCGCACGGGTTTTGACACAGAGAGAGCCGCGGCGAGCCGCGTCTCTCTCTTGTCAAAACCCGCCCGCCGCGACCATCGCTGTCGCAGCTTAACCCTCTGCTGTCGGCTCAAATGAATGAGCCGACATAGGAGGGAGCTGCCGGGGGCGGAAGCCGCGCGGCTGAGCCTGCGCGGCTTCCGCCTGAAGAAAGGCCATGTCCTTTCTTTTCTCCGCTAGCAGCAGCTCGCCGCTAGCGGAGAACAGAAGCCCGGCGGTCTCCATAGACCACCATTATAAGGGGAGGTTTTGGACGCGAAATCCGCTGTCAAAAACCTCCCCTTATACTCACGTGTGAACTAGCCCTAAGTCTAAGGCCCCATGTTGCAGAAATGCAGAGTTTTGTTTTGTTTTTTTTTTTATAAAGGCGCAAGTCTTATGACTCGAATACAGTGTGAAAAGGATCTCCATTTAAGCCAAACCCCTTTTCCAGCCAAAAAGTAAACGTGCTGAGGGCAGCATAACATCTGAAGAAAAAAAATGCAAATGTTTCATAAATACGTGCAGGATGGAAAAAGGTAGCTTAATAAATGTGCCACATTGAATTTAATGGCCCACATTTATAAAGACTGGCATTTTAGCGGATGTGCTGTCTGTCGTTTGGGTTACCCGGAGAACCCAAGCGACACATCACTAGTGACAAGCAACACATCACTAGTGTCAAGGCTCACCGACTTATATCGTCGTGTCCAGTTCTTGAAAAAAAAACAAAAAAAAAACAGCATCTCAAAAAGAGCAACAAGTTTTTTCTTATAACAAAACACTATACACTTTTTCAATCCCTGCCAATCTAGCACATATGCTCCAAAACTCTGCTTTAATTACAAGTTAAATCTTTGCAAGCCAATTAATGGCCTCAGCGGTCATGTGCCATACCTAATGGCACCATTGATCAGTGATGCTAGTATTAAACATGATGGCTAAGGCTATTAATTGGCTGCAGCGGTCACATGCCAAATCATTGGCAGCCTGTAAACAAAGATCAGCCGGGGACTATTGAAGCATCTGTGCTGGATTGGCAGAGGACTGAAGTGCTGTGTTTTTGTTTTTTATATTTAATAGCATTTGCAGCTCATCCCCGGACTCCTCTACAACTTCTCACAGCTTAGATTATCCAATACTGACCAATAAATATTCGTCATCTTCACAGCATATACCAGAAATGTCCTATACGTGTAGGTCTATTAAAAAGGTCAACAACACCCCGCCCCTTTTATATTGGCACCTACTGCCACCAGGGATACTGGGAAGAGCCAGGTATGATCCAGTACCTGATTATAAGAAATACTGGCCTGGTTTTGGTGCAAGCACAGGCTGGTATTATTAAATTGGAAAAGGCCAAAATCAGTGGCCTTCCCACCCTGTTCTTGGAGTACAGCAGGGTCTATCACATGATGAAATACAGAACATGAGCAGATTGGGCTAAAATAGAAGATCCCTACCCTTCCTTCCCTTTCAGCAGTGCTGTCAAAAGCTCAGTATGTGCATGACAGGAGACAGCATCTATATTAGTAAGCTGTCCCTTCCCACATAACTCTTGGAACACTGTCTGTGGGACAGGCATTTTTGCCCTAAATCATCTCAGTCATTTTTTAAAATCTTGTCAAAAGTATTGCCAGATGAGTGGGCATGTTTGTATGTACATACAGTATACATGCATGTGTGTTTTAGTGTGTAGTGGTTTAAATGCATAAGCATCCATAGTTTTTGAAGGAGAAGCTCAACAAGAAGGACAGAAGCAGTGGCAGCCCTCTGCACGGTGACATCTTTATGTCTGTAAAGGCCACAGGTCACAGCAGTGAGGGGGGGAGTTGTACTGCTCAAGAGAATGAACTTTGTTTAGTGATGATTTGTTATAGCCTATCTGGCACGTTTACAATTCAATGACTTGTATGTGTGTGGTGGCTGGAGCATCTCAACTGCACCCTGAGGCATATGCCTTTCTTACTCCCCCTTAGAATGCCCCTGATCAGTGGTACTATATAAATGTATGAATTTCTGGAAGGTCATTTGTATTTCAATTTATCTGGGTGTAGTTTAATAGTGAATTTTCAGCTGACTGATTTCCTTTAATATACAAATTTGATGAATGGGTCTCCACATACATTTGGTCATGAAATGTGTCACTACAGCAGTTTAATGTGATCCATTATTCTGTGTAAGTGGCACACCAATAAGACTCCTTGGTCTCTTGAGAAGAAGCTGTACTCCAGAATTTTCTGATGACTATATTAAAGGGGTTATGTGGGGAAATAAAAAGCTTCTCAATGCATTTATTGCACTGAATAAACCCATTGATTAACATATATGCCATCCTCCCATCATCACCATTCTTAAATTTACAGAGTGAATTGGGGGTCCAGAAGCCTTGTATCAGTGCCTCCCTTGCTGCTGTGTCTATATATCTCTTGCCATGTAAACATGGTCTGCATATATAAAAAATGAGGGTGATGGGACAACAAAACTTATTAGTAGTAGATTCCTCTGCAAGAATTCATAAACTTGCCCTAGTGATGAAAATATCTACAACTTTATTTTTAAATAAACACAATGGGGGGAATTTATTAAAACTGACAAGCTTACATTTGTCTTAATTGATTCCACGAAAGATACAAGACCTGCTTAGAAATTCTTGCGCGTGTAAGTGCGTCTCATATCATATCTGACACCAGTTAGAAACAGTTTTCTAAGCACACCGGAGTATCCCGACCACCTTATATTCCCGTCTGCTCTGCCCACTCTTGGTATAAGGAAAAGCATCTAACATATCTAATAAGATCTATTGACCACTGTTATAACAATAAGGAATCTTATTTGTCTTTTATGTTTCTGCATGTAATGAATAAAACTAAAATTAAATACTTGAGACAGTCCAATTATGAATTTTCCATTTTCATGATGAGAATACTGATTTTCTCCACCCACATGACTTATTCTGAACTATTTGTTACCAATATCTAGTAAGTATGCTGGTTTATTAGCCCTACATATGACAATGTGGGCACACTACGCAGCAACTTTAGCCTGTGCTCAGCAGGACTGTTCCCATAGGAAACAATGAAAGAGCAAGCAATCGTGATTTACTATATCCAACTTTAAATGTCATTTCCTGTGGAAATTCTGCAAAAAAATAATCTCTCATACCAACTCCTACTGTCTATGATAGATAACGGCATCGACTCACGTTTCTAGTACCAATGTGCTATAGAATATGTATTTTGGTAGTACTGTCTTCTCATGGCATAACCCTAGTGATCAGTTGGTAGACCGGAAAGATGGATTACATATTTCTCCAGGAAATCGGCAAACCCTTAGTACAGTAAAACGTTAGCAGTAAATCGCACCTAAGATGTCAGTAATATTTTATATACTGAACTTTGTTGATAGTGCAGCAGATCTGACAGGTATGTGACTCTAGACCCTGTGGATATGTAGTTTTAAGGAACACTAAACAGAAAATGCACATATAAAAATAAATAAGTATCCTTGCATGTCTTCCTTTTCCTTGATGCCATGTTATCTCACATTATAACTTAAAACTGAAAAATATATAACGTCATCATCTCTCTATGTCCCAGGGGATCCCCTTCTCCCTCTCACTGTCTTGTCTGGCTGTAAGACAACTGGCTAAAGGAGAAGCTTCCTGCTATGCCCTGTTTGCAGTAATACACAAAGATCATTAAGCGGCTATTACCATCTTGGCTAATTATGGCCAAAACAGGAATAAGTGGCTGCAAGTCCCGATCACCATGCCCAGTTTCACATAAATAGTTGAGCAGCACTGTACTATGCTGTTACCATAACACCAATGGAAGTGAATGGGAACCAACTGTGCAGCTCAGCTCTGCTATGCTGTTTCCGTAGCTTCCCTTCACCTCTATGGGAGTTATGGAAACCATTTATTCATGCAGGAACCTACAAACAGGAGTGGTAATTCTGTGCACTTGATAAAGAGCTCTTCAGCTCGAAACGCGTTGTGCTAATAAAGATTGTGTTGGTCCCTGGGTGAGCGCGGTCTTCTTTCTCTATATCAATGGAGGATGGTCTTTAACTGGTATCTCCTGACGTCATCTGGCGTGTGACCAGCTGCTGCCTAAACCTGCTTCCATCATTTGCATTTTATACTATCAGGGTTGTTGTATCCTTTACAACCCTGTCAGGTGAGCAGCCTAATTTTGTCAGCTGACCTTGCCCTCTTACTCATTACTACACATTGGTCGGCTCGGTGCCTCTTTTCTTTTTATGGAAACCATTTAGAACAGCACAGCTTGGCTGCTTCCCTAAGTCTTAGCCTTGTGGACAGAACTTGTGTCCAACTGTTTACTACTTGGCTATTATTAGTTGAAATGGGAATAACCCATTAAAGGGGCTCTATCAGCAAAATCATGCTGATAGAGCCCCACATATGCGTGCATAGCCTTTAAAAAGGCTATTCAGGCACCGTAAAAGTTATATTAAACTATCCCCCAGTTTTAAAATAATAACCTAAAAAAGAATGTGCTCTACTTACCGAACGTGCACGCTGGGCGGGCATTCAGGGTGTGTCTTCATCTTCATCCACGCCTCTTCTTCCTCCGATGTCCTCCTCCGGCGCTCGCTCACGGACACTGATAAAAAAAAATAGCTTGGGCGCATGCGCAGTAACATGCGGCTTCTACTACGGCTACTGCGCATGCGCCCAGGCTATTTTTTTTTATCAATGTCCGCAAGCGAGTGCTGGAGGAGGACGGGACCCGAAGACATCGGAGGAAGAAGAGGCGTGGATGAAGATGAAGACACACCCTGAATGCCCGCCCAGCTTGCACGTTCGGTAAGTAGAGCACATTCTTTTTTAGGTTATTATTTTAAAACGGGGGGGGTTGTTTAATATAACTTTTACGGTGCCTGAATACCCTTTTTAAAAACGCATATGTGGGGCTCTATCAGCATGATTTTGCTGATAGAGCCCCTTTAAGGCTGGTCCCTTTACTAAACCCTCCATCAGTCTCCAGCCCAAAAGGAGAGAATCAGCTGATTAATCCCTGCTGTTATCTCCAAGATTTATACAAGACTGTTTATTTTAGGACACTCATAGAGGAAAGGTTGCCACTTTGTGTCTCATAATCTGTACCCCATGGTATTAAAGAGGACCTTTCATGGGTTTGAGCACATGTGGTGTTATATACCGCTGGAAAGCTGTCATTGCGCTGAATTAAGCGCACTGTTGGCTTTCACAATCTGTGCCCCAGGTGAAGAGCTTTAGGTGCCAGTACCATAGCTCTTCACAGTCAGAAGGGCGTTCCTGACCGTCTGTCAGTAACTTCCTTCTCCACAGCAGCGCCTATAGTGCTGTACTGTGTGAGCGGGGAGGAACGTCTCCCCCCTCCTGATAATACTAGTCTATGGACGAGCACTGTGAACAAAGGGAGGAGGCGTTCCTCCCCGTTCACACAGTACAGCGCTATAGGCGCTGCTGTGAAGAAGGACGTTCTTGACAGACTGTAAGGAACGCCCTTCTGACTGTGAAGAGCTACGGTACCGGGACCGATAGCTCTTCACCTGGGGCACAGATCGTGAAAGCTGACAGTGCGCTGAATTCAGCGCACTGTCGGCCTTCCAGCGGTATATAACACTGCATGTGCTAAAACCCATAAAAGGTCCTCTTTAAAAAGGGCAGGGAGCCTCTAAATATCAGCAGCTCTTGCTATGATAGCCTGACCTATTCATGCATTGCATTAGCTGACCACCAGTCCCAGTGGTTACACCCCCTCTAGAACATAATGTTATAGCATATCCTACTGATTTCCATAACTATAAATGGACTTAAATGGGTTGTCCTGACAAAAACTTTATATTTTAAATAGGTTGGGGTGGAAAAAAAAAAAAACTATCTCTAATGCTCCAGTGCCTCCCGGGTCAGTCTGGTCCTGTCGTGTCGTCCTATTGTTGTCTTCCAGCGGAAGTCCCCACCGCACATGACCACTGAGGTCAATCAGCTGCCTCAGTGAAGGGCATATGACGTCCCAGGGACACTTGCTGAGGTCGCTGATTGGTCTCATCAGTCACGTGACCGCAGAGGCCAATCAGACGCTTCAGCTGAAGGGATCCAGGGTGTCACAGCCAGCAAAGAATTTCACTTCTAGAAGACACTGAAGCAACAGGACCAGACCATGCTGGGAGGACATTGGAGCAGTGGGGACAAGTGAGTATGATTTTTTTGCATCTCATCTGGCCTCTTTAAAAATAATTGTTTTTGCCTGGACAACCTCTTTAACGGCTTTCATCCCACTGGGTTTTACATCCGGATAGTGGCTTCCTTGTTCTGCAAGGACGTACCAACAGGAAGTAGACTGTAACTACAGCCGGAGGTCCCATAGAGAAGGCAGGGAAGGTTTATTACCGTCCCTACCTTCCTGATCACTATGTACACAGCACTCAATGAGCACTGTATACATCGCTATGGGCGCCACCATGATGTGATGCCACCATGATGCGGCTGCCCTCTGATCCAACGGTCACGTCCTACAGGACCCAGATCAGCTCAATAGTTATGGGTAGGAGACTGTATTCCTCCTGCAACTGGGGCTAAATGTATCAGTCCCAGTTCCAGGGAAAATCAGCTTTCCCCACAAAAAAAATTGTGATCACATGTCCTCAAAGATCTATTATGAATAAAAAAGTAGAAAAAAATATTTTAAAAAATAAATAAAATAATACGTCAATAGCACGACCTTATTACAGGTTCTAGCCCCACCCCTGATGACACCATACAAAATATAAATTACCGTAACAGAGAGGAAAAACTATTTTATAAAGTTTTTTAGTAGCACTTTGTGCTATTAAGTAAAAAAAAAAATGAAAAACAGACAAGTTTTCCATGCTCTTTTGTTTATATTTTCCCGGATATAAAAAAAAAAATAAAAAACATGCAAAAATAAAAACAACATAAAAATAAAGCCCTATGTGTCACAGAAAAAAGATGCAAAAATTAGTTGAATAAACCAAATGATAAAAATGTTATGACCCTCAAAACCGCACATACCAAAACCCTGAAAATGTGTCTGGTCCAGCCCAGGACTAGAAATTGGCCCGGTACTAAAATGGTTAAGTAACGGGTAAAAACAGCTATTTTCTATACTTCATCTTAATCTTTTTACTTCCAAAAAGCGCTATTTATATAGTATTATTGACCATATAGCACTTAGAATGTTTTGGGAATTTGCCAATTACTTGAACTTAGTACAACTGTCAGCACAACCTATTCTGACCTGTCAGCAGGTGACATCTTCCCTCACATTTAGCACATTGTGCATAACATGGTCTCTGTTGCATTGTGATGCTAGTCTCCCCTGACTCCTCTTATTGCATGTATCTTGCTTGCTGCAGTCCTGTGATGCAATGCATTGATCTCAGTGTATATCAATCCAATGTGTGCTCCTTTCAAAGAGGTTACTGGTGAAAAATTAGCTTAAAAAGCAGTCTTTGGTTGGATAAGGGGCTGGTCTGTTTGTAGAGCGGAAGCTTCCATAGAGTCTTGTAGGGGGGTCCTCTGAGGGGGTTTTCTTGTGCATTATATAGCTTGTATGGCTGAGCTACCTGAGTGATACCACCACGCGTTATAAACAATAGATCATGGCTTCTCGGCTTGGTTTAGTGTAATGCAACAATGAAAACCTTCCAATTGCAGAAGAGATAACCTGGTTTGAATAAGCTGATCACTATATCAGGCATACCGTATTCACCATTTATTAACAACCTACGTGGCTTCCTGAAGGTGGCCTTACACCATCATTTTCACTAGGGGTTGCCTCATCATACAGGGGTTGTCTCACTATAGACCACCCTTTCATATTAAGAGTTGATTTTTCCAGCCAGATATTATCCCTGCAATAGATACTGCAGGGAAAATGTAGAATTACATTGCGTCAGAGTCCAGCATGCATGTGTAAGTGGGAATGGGGTGAGATATTCCTTCCATAAACTGATATCTTATGTGTAAGGTCAGCATTACAGAGTGGCTTTTGTCCAGAGCAGGAGACCATCCATAGTACATATACATAGGTAATGCCTTTACAAGACAGAAAAAAAATTAAATAAAAGATTCTAGGAAATCTCTGCTCTGTTAACCACTAGTATTCAGACAGCTCTGCAATCTGTGGGGTTAACTTTACATTAGCATCTGCTATTAGTAATGTACTCATGAACCACACAGGAGGGGCACAAGGAATGAGGAAATGCAACAGCTCAAACCAATCAATAGCAATTAGTAGATAGGAAACACAGAGAGAATAAGAGAGGAGACCCCAGAGTGTGAAAAGAGGTCAGCCCTCTGGGAGATCCGCGGAAATATGTGGAAAGGCCACAGCTGAGGCTGCCATATCATTACCCATGGCCCTGAACATGGTGAGCGCAAGCAACTATTATTCTACATGGTTGCCATAATGTCTATTGTTTTTTTCCTTCACAATACGTACTTATCACTCTGCAAACACCTAGCCATTATCATATATTCTGTGGCTTTCTAATCTTTATGCATTACATTAAGGATCAATATTACGACATCTTATATTACTGGTTAACAATCGCTAACAATACATTTCCAATGTACAGAATCCATTTGCTATGACAGAGTCAATGGCATACATTGAAACAAAAGGAACACTCAGCAATGAGCCCCTCATTATAATGCCAGCCAGAGGAGAAGGGACTGGTGTTTATTTTGCCCCCCACCCTTTAAAGGGAACCTGACACCATGAAAATGGAAATCAATCTACCAACGTCATGTCATAGAGCAAGAGGAGCTCAGCAGTTTGATATATAGTTTTTCATGAAAATACATAGTATTTCTTGTAGCTTATTGATCAAAATTCTTGCTATTTCTTTGTTCAGGAGTCCAGTGGTAGCCACAATAAATAAGAGACAGCCTTCCCTATATGCCTAGCATATACATATGGCTATCATTTACGATGTAGGACAACCCACTGGACTCCTAAGCATAGAAAATACAGGAATTTCAATTAATAATTTATATGTTATACTAAATCTTTTTCCACAAAACACTATATCTATCTGCTTATCTCCTCCTACCCTGTACATAATGCTGTTCCATTTTACTGTATGTAATATTTAAAGAGGACATTTCACCTCCTCGGGCACATGTGGTGTAATACACCACTAGAAGAAAGCAGACTTTCCTGTTCTGTGCCTCCAGTGAAGAGCTATTGGTGCCGGTACCGTAGCTCTTCACTGTCAGAAGGGCGTTTCTGGCAGTCAGTCAGGAACGCCCTTCCTCACAGCAGTGTCTATAGCGCTGTACTGTGAGAGGCGGCGTTGCTTACCGCCCAGTGGTGGCGCTGAGCAGGGAGGAACGCCTCCCCAGTACTCATCTATGGATGAGTACTATCAGGAGGGGAGGGAGGTGTTTCTCACCGCTCTCATAGTACAGCGCTATAGACGCTACTGTGAGGAAGGGTGCTCCTGACTGGCTGTCAGAAACGCCCTTCTGACACTGAAGAGCTACAGTACTGGCACCAATAGCTCTTCTCCGAGGGCACAGAACGTGAAAGCCGATAGTGCGCCGAATTCAATACACTGTCGACTTTCTAGTCGTGTATAAAACCGCATGTGCCCCTGGAGGTGAAAGGTCCCCTTTAACAGGTTTCTTTTTGAAGTGAGTCTTTCAGCAGAATAGGAAAATGGGTATCAAACTAATGACAGTACCTTGCCCGGCGGCTTCTACTCTTTCCAAAGCTGCCTTTCTTATTCTGCATTTCAGCTCCCTTTTCATGAAAATCAGGATTTTGTTATGCAGATTAGCTGAAAGGGGCTTTAGGAGTGTTTCTTCTACTTCACGGACTTATCTCTCTGTTGTAGACGATAGCCCCCAGCTCTGCCCCCCAATACTTGAGTGTCACACTTTGCCTACATCAAGTGGCACAGAGTGGAGCCCGTAAATGAGAAGGAATGTTCTTTAACCCTTTTCAGCTAATTTGCATAAGAGTAAGAAGATGATTTTCATAAAAATGGAGCTGCAATGCAAAATAAGAAAAAACACTACATTACCGGTAGTTTGATATCTATTTTCCCTGCTGACAGACTCCCTTTAATCACCATCCTTTTCCTGAATTAGGCTTATTTATATTTCATCTATGATCTTCACATACACAGTAAAACAAAATAATGTACAGGTATATGGCAATTGTATATATTTTTTATGTGTGTATATGTATCTACATATATATAAATTTATTTATTAACTCCAGCCTTCAGGACTAAAATGTTGCACCTCAGGCTAATAAACTCCTTTTCTTTTTTGGAGTGATGACCTGTTCATTTTTTGCTATACTGTTAGTGGTCAATTGGTTGTTGACCTGAGGTCTGGCACACATTGTTGCAGTCAATGGTGCTGTTCTTCTTTTCTTGCTTGAGAAAATTTAGGAGTTGAAATACAATTCACATTGGCCATTGATCTTTTGTGATATCATAAAATAGGTGATGAACATGAGATCAATAAACAGGTACACTGCATGGTTTTGTCATCCTATCAGTATTGGCTCTATGATAAGCACAGGTTAGGAGGAGTTAAAGTGGCAGATTATGTTAATTCTTATTAGTGAAACTATTGTCCATAATTATACGGAATCTTCTAATTACAGAGAACCTTTCAACGCCGCAAACAAATTTAGCTTTTTACGTCATGTAATAGGCACTGCTCCACTGATTCTGGCACAGTTGGAATTTTTTCTCTAGTTCCCACCATTTCCGATGAATCAATGCTGTTAGTTTTGGTGCCGGATATACTATTTAGTTTCTGTCAAGAGGGCGGTGTCAGGCAGCAGCAGACAAGGGGTGTGATTCTGAGCTCTGACACTGGCTGTCTGTGATTGGAGCTCTGAATCACACTCCCTGCCTGACACCGCCCTTCTGACATTACATTGCTAATAGCATATCAGGCACCAAATCTAACTGCACTTGTCCTCGGTAATGGTGTGGGCTAGAGAAATAATTCCAACTGCGCTGGAATCAGGGGAGCACAATTTATTCACAAATGCTAAGCACATGCATTGGAAGAAACATCATGGGCTTATCCTTTGGTTTGACTTAAGCTCCTACAAGCAAGGATATTGTCTAAGAAAAAGCCCAATAGTTATTCAGTTTATAAACAGACATCTGCATTACTGATACTGCACTGACTAAGTTAAAATGCCTTATATTGATACCTATGATCCGGGCCATAGCTATAGGGGTGCAGAAGTAGGAACTGCCACTGGGCCCTGGAGCCTTAGGGGGTACAAAGGCCCCTCTGCAATATAAGAAAAAACTGTAGATGGCACATGGTAAGGGTGGAGGGCCTGTTTCCGATTTCGCTCAGGAGTTCAAGAGTTTCAAGTTATACCGCTGCCTATGCATTTCATAATGTCCAGTAGAATCGATGGCCTGCCCATGTAATGAACAGATGTACTGAGTCCTCTAGTTGATAGTCAGAGTAGGCACTGTAATAAAGGTTTCCGAAATTATGCAGAATTCCAAGACGCATTACATAGATCAAATAATGAATCACCAAAGTAAAAAAATTTGGTGAGGAATTCATCAAGAATGACATAGTTTATGTCAGCCTTGATGTCCCTAGCGCAAGAGGGGTGCCCTTAATTCATGTTGAGGCAAAAAATACCATTGCTCTATTTTATTACAGATCAAATAAGGAACATGATCGTATATTCAGATTAATGAATAATTCTCATTTACCTCACTGTATGTACTGTGTGTGAAGGTAGCAGATCTATGTTATGCTGTGATTACAGTAACGCCCCATATATCATTAATATTATATGACGCACGCTTCCGTAACAATGCTGTGTACAGTACACTCCTTTTGTCCTTAAGGAAGTAGTGTGCGGAGGGCCATGCTGTCTTGCATTGTGCCCGGCTATTGGTTTCTCTCTCATTGATACAGATCTGCAATGCAGCTTTAATTAAGCTCCAGCACACACAAGGAGACTTCAGGGAAGGCTTTGGGAGGGGCCGTACAAGAAGAACCTTTCTGTGCTCCTCTAAACTACTTCCTGCCTTGTCTCTGTCGCCAGAGGTGTCTGCCACCAGAATTGGCGACAGCATCGTCTGACACTCAGGCTTTAGTGTACTGGCAGTGCCAGCAGCAGAGCGAGTAGAACAGCTGAGGAAATGACAGACAAGGAGGAGAGGGAGGGCCCAGACTTGTGCATATGGGAACTCAGAAGTTTTGCCTTTGTCAGACACAATGGTTCTCTTTTTCAAGAAAAATTCCCAAACCAAGAACACATTTTTTGGCTTTCTAACATGAGATTCTGCTGCTCATAAACAGGGGCTCACATAGAAACTAGTTGCCTGTTTGGGCTGAACCGTTCCGGGAGTCTACTGAATGCATTGTTAAGATAAAACTACATTGCAATAGAGAACACGTTATTAAGCACATACTGTGCCCTATGTGAGGTTTACATAAGAAATGGTTTATGTTTCATATTGCAGATCATTCAGTTTTATGATGCTACCATGCCGCAGGTGAAAAATAACAAGTTTGCTTTCTTTCCAGATTAAAACCGGCCATCCCATAAAAAATTGTCCAAAAAAACAAACATGTATCAAGAAAGGGAGACAAAAAGCCACCAAATACATCTGGCTGTGCTTAGCTCAATTGGTAATGTAGGTTTGGCCATGCTGGAACTATCCATGGTCAATCCTTTGTTTCCCAATGAGATTTCTTAAAGGGGACCTATCACCAACTCACACCTTCAGAGCTGCTACTTCAAGAATCCCACTAGTAGTTTTATTTTACTCTCTTATCAGTGCCTTTAGTTCCTATACTGATAGCGTAGCAGTTAGTAGCCAAGTAGGTGGGTCCTAGCACCACAGTCAATGTCTAAGGAGAAATGTCGCTAGTGCTAAAGCAATGTGGACTGCACTTGGCTACTGCCTGCTGACTTACTGGCTGTGAAGGAGTTAATGGCACCAATAACCACTAAATGGAGGAGCTTTAAAAGCTAAAGAAAATTGTAAATGGCATCAGTGAAGCTGCAGCAATGGACATATGCCACTAGCATCATTGATATAAGGTGGTGTAAGTCCTCTTTAGGCTGAGGTCACACGTTGCGGAAAAACTGCTTTTTTTTGTTGCAGATTTTGCTGCGGTTTTTGGAGCCAAAGCCAGGTGTGGATTAACCAGAAGGAAGAAGTATAAGAGCGTCCTATATATTCCCATTCCTTTTGTAGCCAGTCTTGGCTTTGGCTCCAAAAACCGCAATAAAATCTGCAACAAAAAATGCTGCATTTCCGCAACGTGGGGCCTTACCCTCAAAGTGATTTTCCCAAGAACATCACCATATATCAATTTGTAGACAATTAAAGGTTAAACATTTTTGCAATTCTAAGTAATTAAAAATGTTGCAAAGTTTTAAACATTTTCCCTAACCATCTTGCACTGCTCATATCTGCGTTGTACTGTCCATTATGCTGGACCAAAAGTACGGAATAACTGACAACAATGGAATCCAAAGAACCCCATTAATTATAATGATGTCTGTCAGGTGTGAATTTTTATTTGTATTTTGAAATCAGCGGATAAAAAATTTGGGCTTGCAGTACTTTTTGGCCCGGTGATTTCTGAAAAGTGAATGGGATAAGTTATCATGTTTAACCTGTCCAGCTATCTGTATACCAAATTTATCAACTGAGACCTTTTAAAAAGTCCCAAAAATTGTCACTATCTCACTCACAGTAAGGGGTGGTGCAAGCAAGGAAGTGTTAAATTTATAGTTGCAAAAAAAAAGTATCCAACGTCGCATGACACTTGTTAAATTTAGCACAAATTACACCAAGACAGACGCCAGCAAAAGTGACTTTAAAAATTCTCCTCATAATAAATCTCCCCTACTGTGTACTAACAAATTTGTTGCATGTATTTAATAAAGTCCAGCATATAATTGTGAATGCTGTTCTTGGCTATAAATGCAGGCAATAACTCAGCAACATTCAAATAAATTGATGCAATGTATTAACATTCAAGATCATATAAGTATTGTAAAATAATGTTCAAAGGTGAATATTACAGATGAGCGAATACTGTTCAATCGTGTGGGTATTCGATCAAATATTAAGGTATTTGACATATTCGATTTCGATCGAATACCACGCAGTAAAAATTTGATTCCCCTCCCACCTTCCCTGGCGCTTTTTTTGCTCTAATAACTGTGCAGGGGAGGTGGGACAAGAAGCAGGAAAACGTAGGCATCGAAAAAAAATAGGAAAAAGTCATTGGCTGGCTAAATCAGGTGACCTCGGATTTATAAGAATAGTGTCAGCCATATTCGTGTCAAATGCGGTTTGGTGAGAGAGGGAGAAATATTGTGCTGAGGGTGAGACAGCGATTAGCTTCTGCTAGGCAGGAAAACTGAAAAGAAACAGCTCTTTACAGAGCTACACTGCAGGAAGAGTGTATATACTCAACTGTATATACACTCAACCTGCCAAAATTTCACAAAAGCCCTTTTTAGGGCTCAAATTCATTACATGTGGTATACACTATATACCTGTCCCATAGAGATGAGAAGAAAGCTTAATAGTGTCATCACCTGTACACATCTGAAAATGCGTCTGGGTATCACAAAGGGACGGGGACGTGGAAATCCAGCTGGAGATCCAGGCTGCAGTCGAGCTACTGTGGATCCAATGGCTACTGGAGAGGGCCAGCCAGCAGTGCCCTCATCCACAACGTCAAGCAGGGTGCAGGGGACCACACTGACAAGGCTTGAGCACCAGGAACCGATGTTACAGTGGATAGCGGATATTGCTCCCAGCGGCATTTGCACCAGCCAGTCAGCCACTACCTCCAGGCGTGTAGTAACACAACAGTCTGCCTCTTCTGGCAATGTAGTGGCTGTGGACCCGCAACCAGCATGTCCAGTCCTCAGTGCTAACGACGAGGCACAGTTCCATGTTTCTGTGCCAGCTCACAAGTTCCTCATCCTCCTTCTCGCCCTCCTCCTCCAACAGCACCACCATCACCGTTAAAAACTAATTAAAATAACCCCATTAAGGCTCACCCCAAGGGCCTTACAAATAATTTTTTTAGGGCTCACCCCACGGGCCAAAAACTAAAACACTGCTGGTACAAGGCTCAACTTATCCAAGGGCCAAAAACTTGCGGTTCCAAATATTCTTCATTATTATTAGGCCACCCACCAACGTAGTATCACTTATGGGCAACGTTGCAGGCCTACACGACATGGAAGGAAATGTTATGGCTTGCCTCACTCCACTCATGCCCCATCTGATTACCTCTTGGGCCCTATCCGATACACTAAGGCTATTTGGACTGATTGTAGTAAATTATGCCCTCTCACCTCCTCAGATTCCTCTATGATTTCTTTCATGTATAACTCACTGCTCCCAGAGGGACTGACAACTGCTATGGTCTGCTGTGGTCTGCACCTGGTCTAGCGCGGTGGATCCTTCAACTCTTGAGCTAAGGCCTCTGAGTATTTCACTGCCTTCTTACACCACCCAGTAGCTGAATGGCTTCATTACCAACAAATTGCTCCCCTAGTCTTCACACTGTTTGGTCCCACGAAGGATTCCCTTCTGCCTGTTTTTTTTAAAAGTTATGTTCTACACAGAAGGTATAGAACCTCCTGTCCATAGATATATAACTAAATGGGAGGAAGCTGTTGGTCCAGGGCAGATTATATGGTCACGTCTTCTTATGTAATCTATAAAGAGACTCACTATAAGCTGTTGATGCACATGTTGATGCACATGTCCTCCTTGACTCTCTGAAACCAGTAGTTCCCTCTGCTTGAAGTCATCTAGATTATTCCTATACCTGTGTACCGCTGCTAAGAACGTGATAGCACTGTACTGGAAGTGAGGCAATCCCTCTTCAGGTGTTGATCTCTTGACTTGAATAAAAGATATCTGCAGTCTGAAAAACCTGACTGTGACACTGAACAATACAGTTGAGGCGTTTCAGTCTGTATGGAATTCAGGGGATGCCTATTGTATCCTATGGGGTCTCACTCTCCCCTCCTGTTCTGTCCTTGATGTCCTTTTTCTGTTTAGGTTTTTTTGTACAGGAAAATTTCTTATTTTTTATTGTCTTATAACTGATACCATTGGGATTCTATTAAAAGGAAGCTTTTCCTAAAGAAGTTATCACAACCCAATCCCTATTAGTGGCATAAATGCTATACAGTATAATGTCCTTAGCTAGAAGTAATTGTATATATTAACAACAACTCAACTTAAAACATTATTCTTTCTGTGGTCTTTCAAGGCCCACCCTCTAAATGTGTATGAAGATTTCACCTTGTAACATGGGTGGACTAAGCAGTTGAGCCTAAGGCCTTGATGGAGAACTGTAGGCTAAGAAGTAGATCAACTGGATAAGCATCTCAACTAAATGGCCTCTCCACATCTGCAATCTTACATATATTCCAAGTCCTACGGTGCTGTCAATCTGCTCTGTCCACATCTCATGCATTCACCACTGTAGGCTTTCCATTACAAGTAACACAAAGGAGTATGTAACAACAAGATCAAACAGTAACCACAAACTATACAAATATGACATTTTTTGTGACCAAGGCACTTAAGAAGCTGTGTCTGTGTTCTTTGGGGGATAAAAATAATGCCAGAGCAAAGTAAAAGGCTCCTACTCGGCGACCTTCAATTTTCAAGGATCCTTAATCCCTCTGCTGCCCCTTCTACTGGTAGATTCAACTTCAGTTCATTACACTAGCTTTCGGACACAAGGTCACTTCAGAACACTGCAGTAAAGTGGCGGGTCTCTTGATAGCAAATGATCTCTTCTAGAACATAAAAAGCAGTCATGTACCTGGCGATTTCAGTCCTCAAGAGATGTTACAGTTGTCTTATTAAACCACTTCATCTTTAGTGGAGAGGAACCCAGCCAGCTGTTACATTGGTAAGCCTAAAGTATGGGATGCGAATGCTTCGAATTTATCTAGAATTCTACAGAAACAATACCTGCTTCTAGATTAGAAATATTGCAATAAAATCTCAATAAAAACAGTGTTATTATGTATATATCGCACACTGCAAGTGCAAATAACTGCTTCCCCCTTTATAAATGCAGTCCATACTTAAAAACCTGCCAATGTATTTAAATAGTTAAAAAATGGAATACAAAGGCGGCATAGTATACAGTTCTGTATGACAGTGTGTCGCCATATGTAACGATACTTCTAGGGAAGAATACCAACATTATATGTCATCTGGCGTGCAGCATAGCACGCCACAGTTATTTTATGTTGGATTCATACAGATTTTATAGATAAGGAACTCCGTATACCTGTATATAAGAAGAGGCGGTACGGTTTTATTCCCATGTTTGTGTCCGTTTTTCATCCATGAGTATGTCTTTTATCATTTTCATTGTTCTCGTGTGTCTGTAATTTTCCCTTCGTGACATTCATTTTTCACATTTGCTTAAAAAGACATAAGGATGTCCATTTTGGCAAAGCAGTGACCATGAAAAAAAGATGGATACCTGTTTACACAGTATTGAATTCAGTGGGTCTGTGAGCTGTATGTGCTCTCCATGTAAATTACTGATATGTGGTATAACTTAGAACTTGTACAGAGCTGTAATATGACCATGTACATGAAATTGGTGGGGTATTAAAGGGCTGCTCCCACTAAAGACATTTACCCCCTTTCTACCGGTTAGGGAATAAATGTCAGATTTCTGGTGGTCCGACCACCCACTCCCACAGCAATCAGTAGAATAGGTCACTGAACATCCTCCATGTGAATGTAAAATGGTGGAGGTATGAGGGACTTTCAGTGCCCTATTCTAAAGATTTGTTGGGAGTGGGTGGTTAGACCCCAAGAAATCTGACATTTAATTCCTATCCTGTGGATAGCGGATGTGTCTTTAGCGGGACAACCCCTTTAAGATCAGGGGAAATTTATTTTTTCGCACGCTTTTTTAAATTTTGGATATCTTTGTTACCTAAAGGATTTCTGAAAGGTGTTACAGCCAATATAATCGACATGCTGCGATTTCCAAAAAAAATAGCAGCATTTCCAATGCGCATCTTTTTCTGCAATGTGTGGATGGGATTCGGTAGACTGTACACTGTCGTTTTTGCCGCGGCATTTACGCCATGTGGGGCCCTAGCCTTAACCAGCCTTAAACAGCATCTTGCAGATGATCCATCTTGGGACATATTGCTGATAATAAGTAATCCTTCAGAATCTGTGTTATATGACTCGTGCTCCTGCTGTCTAATATTACAATTCCTTTAACACTCAGACCATTCAATGATCTACTTCCAGCGCTAAGGGACATCTGGAATGGGGATGAGCATTATTTCATAGAACTATAATTCAGGACGGCATTTCGGGACTAGACGTGATTCAGATATTATAGTAGCAAATCGCTGTACAAGTAGGGCCTTGGGTTTAGTTCCATATTCTAGAGTTTTTATCCCACAGCCTAAAAACATGCTGCTTGTTTAATTAAATTGTAATTGCGGCATGTTGCAGTCTCTATGGGCCTTTACTAGCAGAGCAGATTGCAAAGGAACCTTGAGAAAACCTGCTATTACCTTAAAAGGAAAAATAATTCACTGATCACCAGTGGGTAAAGGTCTTACTTGCATTATATGAAGCTGAATTACATATTACATTGTACATACTTATACTAAGTATTAGAATTATAGCACTGGAGCTGTAAGGCTTCAATTCTATTATATAGTATTATTATTACTTCTTATATATGCTACAGGAATTGTTATCATTAGGATTTTTTTTTACTAAACTGTAATATAAATGCGACTTAAATATCTGAGCAGCGCTGCAGCAGTTTACAGGGTTTGATGACCGGTTTAGGTGAATTATTTTGCGACATACCTAAAATCTTTGTCCACTTTTGCATCCAATTTTTACTTATTGTGCAAATACATGATACATGATACATGTGAATTTCTGCACCCACATTAGACCTTATTCGAATGTCTGTATGATGGCCGTTTTACTAACCATAAATGTTTGAGTCCATTCATATGTCCTTTCTTTTTTTTTGATGGACCATTTTCATGGCTATCGAAAAACCTGCCTTTCTCCATCTTTGTCCATTTTGGCATAAAAATGGTCATGTGAGCATCCCTATAGACATTCGTAGGTTTTAAAACATATATGTGATGGTCATTCAAAAATAAGTGCCATCATATGGTCATATATTGTCATGTGAATAAGCCCTTTCAGGAAGCTTCAACGGACCTACAAAGGTGTTTTTAAAAGGCCATAAAAAACGGCATAGTCATGTGGCTAAGGCCTTGTTTACATCTGCGTCGGTAATCCCTTCGGGGGAGTCTGCATGGGGACCCCCATCTGAACGGACTACCGAATGTATTGGAAAGTGTTATGCAGTGAAAGCACACGGGCCCCATAGACTATAATGGGGTCTGTGTGCTTTCCTTAGGGCCTCCACACTGAACATGCAGACAGAAAAGTAGTTCACTTTCCTGGCCGCATGACTCATGCGGAGACCGTGCGGAAAGCACACAGACCCCATTATAATGTATGGGGCCCGTGTGCTTTCACTGTACACTGCTTACCAGTGCGTTCCGTAGACCGTTCGGGGAGGGAGGGTCCCCCGAACGGATTACTGACACAGATGTGAACGAGGCCTAAGTTCTAATGGTCACAAATCTTGGCCTGACTGCCGGTATGATGTGGGGTTACTCCTGTATTATGACCTTTATATGATAGATAAAGCTGCTTTACAATAGGACGTATGATCAATTTTCCGCCATTTTGTGTTTACAGTTTCTATGCAGACCTATATGTCTCCATGGTAACAGACTACAAACTTTATGTAGGCAAATCCTGCAGCCATATTGCTTTCTATTTTTGCCTCCCTTTTTACAAACCTTTAGCAGTTAGCAAGGAGTAATGGGATGTTCCTTCACCAATAGCTGATAAGTGGGTGTCCGACTCCCAGTACGCTGATCAGCTGTGTGCGGCACAACTAGAACAGCTAGCCATGTACTCTAACAGTCAGAGACGTTAAAGAGGGTTGTATAGGGTTTTAAGAAGCTTACCAGTGCTCTGTGCATTGTATAACTTTACTTAGTGGTATGGAGGCAGGTCACGTCACCGCCTTACTTAGTTTGCAGAGTGCAGTGGGTACCCGAAGTCTCTGTATTCAACAAGGGAGGCATTTTTTTCCCCACATAACAATAGGTCTAATAACTCAATAGGATTGTGCTTGCAGTCTCGTCCCTGGCCACTACACCATGCTAATTCTAGTATACTGGAGCTGCCACAAACAGCTGATCAGCAGGGGTCTTGGAGGTCAGATAATTCCGAACTGCTTCTCATGTTTTCTAAGAATAACCCATAAATCATATACTGCTGGAACATGTGCCATATCTGTTACAAATATATACTAGTTTCATACTCTTGGTTTCTATGTTGCAAGACGATTTCCTTTTTTGTACATTATTGTACACAAAAACTAATGAAAAATATTGTAATAAACAATAGTATACTGCTGGACAACCCCTTTAAGTAACTAAATAAAGTAGAAGTGTAAGGAAATTATCCTGGGTCTATTGTACATTAACTTTTTAAGGCTAAGGCTTACAATCCCATCTACTTTGCAGAGACTGTAAAACGTGCGATCCTGGCCCAAAAGTGATGCGATGTCCAAGACGACACGGCAGAGTCATGTGTAGGGTGCTGTACAGACTCACACCTAGTTCCTGCAGCTCAATGTGACAAGTTGTAGGGATTCAATGGCATGCGCTGTTTGGCTGCCCGTGCACCCCTGATAATCGGACTAATAGATGGAGAATGCCATATATGAAATTGGGAGCATACTGACGTATACGGGGCCCCAAAATAAGTCTATAGGTGCCCTTTCACAGCACTATACAACTCATTCATGCATAAAGTCTTATTTTGAAAAAGCTGAATTTTTCTTTACAAAATTCTGAAATATTAAGAGTTGCCTAACATCCTATTTCAATCCCTTTGGCAGCTTTTTTTTGTTGCAGATTTTGTTGCGTTTTTTTGAGCCAAAACCAAGAATGGCTACAGAAGGAATAGGAAATATAAAGGAAGTTCTTATACTTTCACCTTCTGCTCAATCCACTCTTGACTTTGGCTCAAAAAACCACAGCAACATCTGCAACAAAAAGTGCTGCATTTCCGCAATGTGGGGCCTCAGCCTTAAGCAGAAAGTTATCCAAGGAAGCTGCAATGATCAACAAATTTCAAGTCTTATGTCTAACATCAGTTATGCCTGTAGGTTCAGATCGACCTGTAGTGGACTTCTTCGAAGATTCTGTGTACGAATGTATCAGGCAGAATAAAGTCAGCAAGTTGGAAGTGCGCTATCTATTTCCTGTGAGCCATAATCACGCTCACTAACAGGCATGTGACTGGCGTGACAGGCATGTTCTCTTCTCTCTGTCACTCTCATTTTACTGCAGGAGCCTGAAGCCTAGACGTGTTACTATATTTCTGATCCACTGATGTGGAATCACTGAATGTTCCAGTCTTTCAAGTGTCTGTATACAGTTATGTTATCCTATATGCACGCCTCTGGTCATATATTTATTTTAATGCATCCAAAGTGGAACATCATCATAGCTTACCCAGTTATCCGGTAGGGTTATCCAGTTTCTACTACCTTAGGATAGGCCATCGCTATAAGATCTGTGGGTGCCCAAACCCCCGAATATGAGTTGTACAGAGACAGCACGGCTCTTGGTATTGTTTATATACAGTCCTATGAAAAAGTTTGGGCACCCCTATTAATCTTAATCATTTTTAGTTCTAAATATTTTGGTGTTTATAACAGCCATTTCAGTTTGATATATCTAATAACTGATGGACACAGTAATATTTCAGGATTGAAATGAGGTTTATTGTACTAACAGAAAATGTGCAATATGCATTAAACCAAAATTTGACCAGTGCAAAAGTATGGGCACCTCAACAGAAAAGTGACATTAATATTTAGTAGATCCTCCTTTTGCAAAGATAACAGCCTCTAGTCGCTTCCTGTAGCTTTTAATCAGTTCCTGGATCCTGGATGAAGGCATTTTGGACAAACAATTCAAGTTCAGTTAAGTTATATGGTCGCCGAGCATGGACAGCCCGCTTCAAATCATCCCACAGATGTTCAATGATATTCAGGTCTGGGGACTGGGATGGCCATTCCAGAACATTGTAATTGTTCCTCTGCATGAATGCCTGAGGATTTGGAGCGGTGTTTTGGATCATTGTCTTGCTGAAATATCCATCCCCGGCGTAACTTCAACTTCGTCACTGATTCTTGAACATTATTCTCAAGAATCTGCTGATACTGAGTGGAATCCATGCGACTCTCAACTTTAACAAGATTCCCGATGCCGGCATTGGCCACACAGCCCCAAAGCATGATGGAACCTCCACCAAATTTTACAGTGGGTAGCATGTGTTTTTCTTGGAATGCTGTTTCTTTTTGGACGCCATGCATAACGCCTTTTTTTATAACCAAACAACTCAATTTTTGTTTCCAAAATGAAGCTGCCTTGTCCAAATGTGCTTTTTCATACCTCAGGCAACTCTATTTGTGGCGTACGTGCAGAAACGGCTTCTTTCTCATCACTCTCCCATACAGCTTCTATTTGTGCAAAGTGCGCTGTATAGTTGACCGATGCACAGTGACACCATCTGCAGCAAGATGAGGCTGCAGCTCTTTGGAGGTGGTCTGTGGATTGTCCTTGACTGTTCTCACCATTCTTCTTCTCTGCCTTTCTGATATTTTTCTTGGCCTGCCACTTCTGGGCTTAACAAGAACTGTCCCTGTGGTCTTCCATTTCCTTACTATGTTCCTCACAGTGGAAACTGACAGGTTAAATCTCTGAGACAACTTTTTGTATCCTTCCCCTGAACAACTATGTTGAACAATCTTTGTTTTCAGATCATTTGAGAGTTGTTTTGAGTAGCCCATGATGCCACTCTTCAGAGGAGATTCAAATAGGAGATCAACTTGCAATTGGCCACCTTAAATACCTTTTCTTATGATTGGATACATCTGGCTATGAAGTTCAAAGCTCACTGAGGTTACAAAACCAATTTTGTGCTTCAGTAAGTCAGTAAAAAGTAGTTAGGGGAATTCAAATCAATAAAATGATAAGGGTGCCCATACCTTTGCACCGGTCAAATTTTGGTTTAATGCATATTGCACATTTTCTGTTAGTACAATAAACCTCATTTCAATCCTGAAATATTACTGTGTCCATCAGTTATTAGATATATCAAACTGAAATGGCTGTTGCAAACACCAAAATATTTAGAACAAAAAATGATTAAGCTTTTTCATAGGACTGTACCATGAGTTATGGTGCTCACTTGCTGTACAGACTGTAGTGGTGGCTTTTGGTACTGCAGCACTATCATCTTGAAATCTATGGAACAGCGCTACAATACCGTCATATAATGGGCTATTGGATATGCTGGATACAGTTTACATTACATTCACATCTGCACTGTCTGATCTGTTCTTCTAGTCCTGTGACGGAAAAACAGATAGCAATGGATAGGGGATATCATGGAGCCTGTCGGGTGTCAGCATTTTTTTTCGTCGGGCAAAAAAGTGGAGCTTGTAGGACTTTTACAACTGGTGATTTCTGACTGACATTGCAACAGAGACTCCTGACAGATGTGAATGTAGTTTGTTACATATATATTTTTTAATTATCATTGGATGAGGCTTTATGCTTATCTTGAATAGACCATCTATAGGGGTATGTATGTATATTGTACCTTGCGTTTGCCTCTGCTTTTATAGTGGTCTTCATGCATTTTGTGAATATTAATAGAATGTGATTATTTTTTCTATATTTGGCGATGCATTTCTTATTTTATAGGTATGCTAATTTGGTGAGACGGCCGCTGAATCTTTAGTCCTTATAAGTAAAATGGGCATTTATTATTACACAGGTTCAGTAGTTCATTTTTTATGATATTTTCCTTATTACTTTCTATCCTTGGTGCTATATTGGTACTCATAAGTGCTTTGACACCTCCATTCTAGTTATCAGTAGAATGAAAACTTGTGATATGTCTATGACATATTTAAAGATTTTTGTAAATGGAGGTATGCTTTGATGAAGTGGAAACATCGCAGTAATAAGATGGAGTCAGCAGTCCGCCAACATGAAAACAGGAACTTATTGTGCATTTTATGAATGGAGATCAAAACCACCTGTCAATCAAAACAGCAAGTTCCCTTTTGAACATAAGAGTGGTGACTGCCCAGGGGTGACTCCTAGGGAGTTTCCTCATCCGCAGACACAGAGAAACATGAGTTTGTGTGCATGGATCATATTGATGTACTTCAACTATTCACAGGTGGTCCATTATAGCTCTGTGATTCATTGCTATGAGAGGGGCAGACAGAGCTGTTATATTCAAAGGTCTGTCTGCCTTATATTCAAAGGTCTGTCTGCCTGTGGAATATTGGTACTACCTCATACTAATGAGACTATATCAGTAAGCATTGGAGGTTTAGGGATATAACCCCTTTAAGAGTGGAAAAAAAACCTGGAGGGTGTGTCAGCACAGTTTTTACAATTGCTGCTTCTCAAAACTTTATCCTGAAGTCTCTTGAAATTTAATATGTATATAAAATGCATTGAGCCTCTTATGTAAGTGATAAAAATAGTTTACTGTCCATTTCTGTGCTTTTTAAGACATATATGTGTGCACAGCGTATCTGACTTGTATTCTGTTCTTCTGAACCCTGTCATAATTTTACAAGAGCTATGACAAGGCGCAGTGGTTAGAGTGACAACTCTGCTCTCTGCCACTGCTCATGTGTAACTAAAGACAGTGCCCGGGGAGAAAGATACTCTCCAAGCATTTATGATATCTCGCTATTTCAGTACACTGGTAGCTATTATAGGGAAAGAGATGGTATAGAGGCAAAAATGTTAATTTTATGATTTCACTTGAAGATGTAAACTAAGACTTTTTTTTTTTCTTTACCGAGAATGACACTGGGCTCTAAAAATGTTTTAAAATTCTGCTGCATGATTTTGTTGTGAAGCAAGCCAACAGATCTCAAGACGTCAACATCTAGAGTCAACCACTGTCATAAATAGGCAACAGAGTAGCTTAGTGGTTAGCACTGTTGCCTTGCAGCTTTCCTAGAGTCCTAGGTTTCAAATACAGCAAAGGACATGGAATTTGTATGTTCTTCCCATCTTTGCGTGAGCTTCCTCTATTCCCACACTCCAAAGACATAAGGAATTTAGCCCTACTTGGGAGAGTGAGGGATGACAATATCTCTAACTCACTGCTGAATATGTTGGTGCTTTATAAGCATGCAAAATCTGGCACATTTAGTCTATCTATTTAAAGTATATTAGCAAATATGTCTATCTATCTATCTATCTATCTATCTATCTATCTATCTATCTATCTATACAGGAAGTAAACCTATATGTGCATGATATAGCCATTCAGATCGATCATCTAAAGTACGGTTCAATAAATGAAGATCTATGACTTTAGATATAGATGGTAGGTATGAGGTTAGGAGAGAGCGGTCTTCAACTTATTTAAAGCTGTAGCAAGTAGATAGAGGTGACCTCTAATATCGGTCGATATAAGCGAACATATACAGCCTATGAAGTATGAAGTGTTTATAGCCCAGAATAGTTCAGTCCTAGCCATACAGGACCAACAGTGTGTCCTTATTTCCTTATTTATATGCAATTTGCCAAAAAGGCAGTAGAAGGTTCATTTTCCATATTTACTTAGCTTACTTGTCTAACATATTACACAGCGCATTGTTGTTCTTGTCTAAAACATAACTTTTATTTTGCTAAATTATAAAATGTGAAATATCAACTAAGGAATTACAAATACATTGTCTAGTTCCCTCGAGTCTTTTAGTTACTTAGCACTCACCCAAATACACGAGTTAAATAAACTGGAAGAACGCCATCAATAGATAGCTGTATAGGTAGGAGTATTCCTATGGCAGGGACCAGCTCTCTATTATTTCAATATGCTATCTTATAGATTTAGCCAGTTATCCAGTTATTGGGCAGCTGCAATCTGATCCAAACTGTATAGGAGACAAGGAATGAAATTCACTGTACAACATGTTTTGCCAGTAAACTGGCATTCGGGGTGCACAGCGCTGCAAGATGGTCAAGTATAGAATATGCAGACATCCAGAATCACTATGGACACTTTTTGGAGAAGATGACATCAGTTCCAACACAGAGAGATGCGAACTCATTCTACAACCTTGCCAATGAATGGCTTCATGAATGAGAAAATACCTCATTACGGTTGACAGTGACACCTCCTTTTCCTGAAAAACTAAGGAGACTCTGAAGCATTTCAAATTGTTCTGGAAAACTAGTAACTGGATCCGGTATAAAACATGGGATTTTCCCAGTGACCTGTAGAATGACATCACTGTGTGTCTGCCCGCACCATTCCTTCCAGCATATAACACTATGTTCTCTCATCTGTCCTGTGACATTAACATGTCATTTTTTCTGTATTTGGACTTTTTTGGTCAGCTAGGATTATTTATTTTAGTTGGAGATCACGGTTATATTACCAGTTACATTGCGTTCCTTTCCACCCCTTTCATGGGATTTGATGAAGTTGAGATGTCAGCCTTGATATAATATAACATGCAGTTTATGGAGGGTTACTCAGCAGTTACGTTACAGCCTGACTTTTTACTATACATATCATATTTAGTTAACTTAATCCAACTGCAAATTGTGGTATTCCCCACTGTAAAATGACACTACTGCTGTTCATCTAAACCTACTATATGTCTTGTAAATCTAGCACTGTAATAATATATCAGAGAACATTTAGTTATCATTGAAATAAAGAGGAAAAATGCATTAGAGATATGCGTATCTGATATAGTATACCAACATATCTCTACAAGCACCCAGGGCTGGAATTGGCACTGGACAAAACTGGGCACATGCCAGGACCCATTGGGTAAGGGTTACATATACTATGACTCCATGGCCAAGGACCTCCATACACCTGGGGCTGGACTTACACTATCCAATGTACAGATGAAGTGGTTCTCAGATTACCAAAAATTTAGGTTATAGGCTGTGTAGGACAGCACCTTAAAACACAGCAGACAAATAATGTTTTGTATTGAGGAACTGAATTATCAAATGTAATGTATTATATTATTGCGGGAAACATTCCCTTTACAAGAAGAAGCTATTGTAATAATAAGAATGACCGTCTCACAATGGCTGCCATGATGTCAGCAGCTCCTCTGAGTGGTCCACTTACAGAGCGCTGGCTGCCATAAGTGGTGCCTGCATTCTGTTTGTTGTAACTGGCAGCAAATTACATTTTCCCATAATCATGAAAACTTACTGTTAGGTAATATTCACATACAGCACCAGTGTGACATCAGTTTCTTTTTCATGAACCAATTGACTTTGAATAGGAGATTCAAGTCTGGGAAAACTGAGCAGTGTTTCTGAGCCGTTACAAAGTAGAGCACGTTCTACTTTCATGGATCATGGGCGGCACTCGGCCATGAACCTTAGTAGTGTGAACAGAGGCTAGGAATCACTCTAGCTTGCCAAGGGAGTTATTCTGCCATAGTAATGCAGAACTGGATGTTACTTTAACTTCTGAGAAAAAGGAGCATTGTAAACATTGTAGGTTATATTAAGGTAAGACTATAAAGTCAAGTCACTTCTGATTCCAAGGTCTTGAGATGACATTACAGAAAAGACCACATGTATGTCAGTAATCGTCAGGCGGAAATTACAGAAATCTTCAGCAAGTCTTGTCCTATTCTGACAAAGATTGGTGCTCAACTTCTGTAGGACTATAATATGCAAAATCGTACACACACATGGAAATATTGGAACTAATATTTCAGTATCATTCCATACTTTTAGGACAAAATAGCTGAAGCATGTCGCATTATAGATATTTCCAAGTCCATAATATAACATGGCTAAAATGTATTGTCTATTCACATTACCAAAATCAGTATTAACAATATGCTGTAGGTCAATCCTAGAACACATACACGTACCCATAAATAAGACTGCCATAGTGATGATGTCAGAACCTAAAAGAAACAACTGTCTACAGAGGGACCTGAAACAGTGCACCAGAAGACCATTTTTAGAATCCAATATGGCTGAAGAAAAGGCAACTGAGGCCTGCAACGTCTCACAAAGGGCTTCCACCAGGCGTATTTCAACCCTTGTTATATTTAGAATAAAACATAGGATGCAATCCATGGGAGTGCTGTATTGTTTCCTGCTTGAGATAACCTGATGTACTTGCTATAATCATAGTACAATAAAAACTTCTACGTAGGTGAAGGGCTGAGTGCACGTAGCACCAGAAGATTACAATATGGAGAGTTCTAGGTGTTTACGACCATTGTAGTCCAATGTAAATACAACAGACAGTAAACACCAAGTGATAAAAGAAGCATTTGTGAGTATTAAAAATTAAATGTTTCATTGTTTAATGGACTGTAATATGTAAATTGCCAGCTTGTCTTACTGTACTGTATTACTAGTCCATTTGACTATGTAGACGGTTTATAGCACATCCATTACTGTTTATGGTTTGACAGCCATTTTATGGTTGTGACAATTGTGGTCATTAGTGGTTTTGTGTGAAATTGTTAAAGTGCCCATGTACTTTCTATAGATGTCTGAATTCTCTTTTGGCCGACAGCTATTTCGCGCGCACGCGCACACACACACACACACACACACACACACACATATACTGTATATACCCTCAGTACATTGGAGTAAGACACTGCCAGATATCTCTAGGTGTTTAGATTTATTATGGTTTGTCTCTTACAGATGATATCGGGAGAGTCAGTAGACCCCCTCTAAACTAATAATTTATTAAGATTTTAATTATATAGCACCAACATATTCCGCAACACTTTACAAATCAGTATACACATCCCATAACTGGGCGTCCAGCCTAAATCAGTCATTATGGCCATCTTTTCCTGAATGTGTACTGGCGCCCATGTTTTCTGGCAGAGGAGACAATTATTAGATAACCTGACCATTCAGGTTTACCTACAGGGTACAATTCTGAGTAACTAAACCCGGGTGGTCCTGTAGCCCAGTATTATAAATAGGGATTTGGGTACTCGGTTACTGATTTTTACATTGGGGCCCAGGAACTTTTAGTGACACCACTGTGGAATAGACAGAAGGGAACAATTTAAGGGAAATGTATTCCTTTTATTTCAGGAGATATGGCTCTTTAATGTTAATGTCAGCATGTATCCAAATAAACTTACATGTTTAGATTTATGTGTTATTAATATGAAAATATAAACTATATACATTTGTACTGTATGTGGTCTATTTGTATTGTTTTGTATTAGGTAGTATTATTTTCGCTGTCACTGTTTATGTGATATTCGGTCACTACAACACCCTAACTGCTTAAACATCAGTAAGTCAGGTATTTCTATACACATACATATATTTAGGATGTGCTTGATAACCTTGAGAATGTAACAATCCATACAGAACTTGCTATCTGCGGGCTTGGATGATAAGTTATGACAATTAGTTTATTCGGTAACATCTTTTTCTAGATCCTGGGGATGTGCCCATAGTGATGCCACTACTATAGCGACCACCCTGCTGTCTGGACACATGTGTAGTAATATAGATGACTACATTGGTACCTGTCCCCTTTCTTTACGTAGTGTTTGCCCCTAGCTTCCATGCTATAAACCTGCGTTGTGGTGTCTACACAGCAGTGTACAGTGTTCTTGCTCTCAGTTGTAGAAGATACATTGTACGTTTTCCTTTTTGTTATCCCTTCAGTGGCCTTATGTGTGTTTTCCTGTGTTGTTTGTCTTGTACTTGTACACCCTGTGTCTCTCCCTCTCTCTTTCCTGTCTGCCTCTGGGTGCGCCTCTCTCTCCCTCTCTCTCTCTCTCTCTCTCCCTCTCTCTCTCTCCCTCTCTCTCCCTGTGAATGCCCTTCCTCTGTGCCTCTCTCAATGTTACTTCCAAATCATCCAGCTACATAAACGCACACATCACACACCACAAGCTGCACAATCTACGCAGCCTTCTGAGACATGATGACAATAACAGCTGACAGTATAATCCAGTTGTACTATTTGTCATTGTTTTGCAGTATTGTAACCAGAAATAAAGCCAATAGTGTCCACTTCCTGCTTAGCCCAATACACATGAATACAGAGATCAGATCCATAGGCACCTACGGGTATAAGTGCACTACACACCAGTAAGTGCCCTGCCTTCTACAAGGGTAAACTGATTCCCAGACAAATCATTTGTGAAACCATTTTTTAAGGGCTGGCATAGGCCTGTTAGTAAATGTGAGTATGCCCAGGTAGCACTGGGGTACAAGACAAGTATGGTCAGCAGGGTTACCTTCTTATGGCTCCTGGTATAGCTGAAAGAGGCGATCCCTGCCCTTGGAGGGACAGACAGCAGCATTTTTCCTTTAAGGTACAGGGAGATGGGACACAGGAGACTGGCAGTTCTGTCCAGCCCTCTGACGTAACACAGCCTATAGTAGAGGTCTGCAGGGTCCTAGTGCCCTCTGTGGGTAAAGTAAGGGAGTGAGGAGAAGGAGGGGGATACTAATAGTTAACCTTTTCATTCCTACTGAATTTTGCTTTGCAGCTTTACCCTGAGAAGCCTTTATACTTTTTATTTGGTGTTTAAGTGACGGCATTTTCAGCTGCCTTTGCATAAGTCGAAGTTACTCAATGTAAATATTTGCGTTTCGGTATTAACAGAATACATTTATTATTACTTTAATGTATATTTATTTATATAATATTATTAGTAAGGAGGGATGTTACTTATTAAACAAATAAGGAAATGAAAAGCAACATTAGAAGAAGCAATAATAAAAATACACAGACTAGAATAAGAGATCTGTACAGAACTAGTAACAGATGCAGCAAAGCTGGAAAAAAAAAACATAAAAAATACATATTCATGATTTAGTAGAAAGTAAACTTACTGAAATGTTTGTTTATGTAAATCTAATTTCTAAGCATTTAAGATTTTACTATCAATCAAATATCAATGTAATATCTATACATATTCTCAATAAGCAAATGACGGCACAGAGAACTAATATACTCGTACCTTAAAGGGATGTTAGAATTTTAGCAAATAAACTTTATTTTATGTTAAATAATAGTAAATAATATTTATATAAGTTTTCTATATAGTATTTGCATCAATTCCTCATAATTTTTAATCTCTGCTTGCTTTATTCTTTAAGGCAATGAAAATCTGACCTGGTCATGGGATGGACACAAAGGTGTTTGGCTCATTACAGTTACAGTATCTATAAGAGTCGTGCCTTGGTTTTTATGTCTATACCTGAGCGTGGACACTTTGTAGGAGATAAACAATGAAGGTTGTATTGAATGAAAGCAGGCAGAGAATTCATACAGATAAAGAATCGCTTTTGTTGCTAAAAACATAAATTCTCAGTTAATACTCTGCATTGTATCATTATATTGTATGACAAATATTTCCTGTGATTTTCTTCTGACAGCGATATTGCAATAAGTACACCTACAGAATATTTCAGGACAGAACATCAAGCTATATTTCCTAGTCTTACCTAAACAGCTATTCACAATACCGATTAGAAAATAATACAAAGTCAGTACTTATTGACATTATTGGAAAAATAATCTAAAATTCTTACATATGGAAATTTCTTTACATTCTGTGCTTATGCTAAGACTTTTATTATCTCTTCTCTTTGAGTCTGTTTAGACACCCAATTGAAAAATAATGGAAACCGCCAAAACCTCTATTATAAAACAAGCCATACTCCGAAGCACACACAACTATACATGTGCCTAGTGGCAACATAGTGGCTCAGTGGTTAGAACTGCAGCCTTGCAGAGCTGGAGTTCTGGGTTCGAATCCCGCCAGGAACAACATCTGCAAGGAGTTTGTATGTTCTCCCCGTGTTTGTGTGGATTTCCCCCCATTCTACAAAAACATACTGATAGGGAAAAAAAATGTGCATTGTGATCCCTATACGGGGCTCACAATCTACATTTAAAAAAAAAAAAAAAAAAAAAAAACTATACATGTGCCTTTATGGAATTTGATAACCCTTATGGATAAACATCTAATAAATGAAGGGATTAATATCAGTCCTGGAAAGTGCCATAAGGATTGGTAGAAAAGGTGCATTAAAAACAACTTTATTCTTTGTTGAGTAAGTTTTCTAATACACTTTGTGTCAATCTTTCATTGTTTTCAGGATATTAGCTTGCTGTCATTTAATAGGAAATTTCATTGTTTACTTCCAATGGAAAGACATCCATCCTAGATATGTGATAGACACACAGGCACGTGGCTTATTACAGTTAAACTATGTTCACACTGAAAGTGATTAATGGCTATGTGACGTCCATTTTTTAATGGACATCACAAGTTAGCCTTGAACTCAATGTCAGTGAATGGGGCTAAATTCACATGGACGTGAGTAGGTCATGTCCTATTTTCGGCCATTGCACAGATCACTCCAAACAGTGTAATCTATAAAAATGGGTGCCCCTCAAGTGCAAGATGGCCGTGAAAAATGGACGTTTACCATGGATGTTCTGCACCTTGATCATCTGAATGTAGCCTAAGAATCATCAGAGCTGTATCTATCCATTGGAAGCAAACACTGAAGGCTGCTATGGAATGACTGCAAGCGGAAACCTTGACAATAATCAAGTAAAAACAATCCATTCTATAACTTTTTATTCAGAGAGGAAGCCCAAAATGTTCACAGTCATTCTGCTACTATAATACATGTTTTTGTGTTAAAAAGAAAAAAAAAAAACCTTCTCTCTGCTGTGTCTTCTTTGTCTTCAGAAATTTCACATGATATTGCAGTTCTGTCGTAGATGGTGTACTAAAGGTATTTTCCTGTACTGTATACATATACCCATGTATGCTTTATTCAGCAGTCTATAGTCCTTTATAAGAAACACATTAGTTATATATGTGGCTATATTGAAAAATAATCTTTTCTTTAGCTGGCCACCATACAGTCACTATTGCAAGTCTAAAAGATTGTGTAAAATAATAGAAATAAATAGTATTTTATGGTCTAAAAGCAACCCAGGAAACAGAGGGTAAATGTATGTTGTTCTTGGTACCGTAGCCTGACTATTGTAAGGGTCCATTCACATTGAGTATTTTGGCGCTGATTCTGGAGTGGAATCCGTATCAGAATCAGCGTGGGGAAAAAAAGCCTCCCATTGAAGTCAATGTAAATGGACCCTAAAACGGATTTTTTTTCTTTTTAATGTTCATTCTAGTACAAAATATTCAGTATTTAGGTGTTGACCTTAGAAAAGCACCCACTTGTACTTATACTAACATGTACTGTCAAGGGGTTATTCTCTGACAACAAACATTAATAAATTCCCCCTATTGTATCCTTGTTATATGACATGTTTACTGAACTTTTTATACTTTTTTGGATTCTGGCTTTTTGTTATAACCTTATGTGATATCCAGTCTATGGTCACACGGCTTGGAATAGTCTCATCACAATAATCAGACATAATAATCTGACTGTACATCACATGACCATGAACTAATTTTTATCCATTGAAAGTAAGCAGAATGAATGACAGTGGGCAGAGATCTAGAAAACTGTGAGGAATAGATATAGAAAGTACACTCACCGGCCACTTTATTAGGTACACCTGTCCAACTGCTCGTTAACACTTAATTTCTAATCAGCCAATCACATGGCGGCAACTCAGTGCATTTAGGCATGTAGACATGGTCAAGACAATCTCCTGCAGTTCAAACCGAGCATCAGTATGGGGAAGAAAGGTGATTTGAGTGCCTTTGAACGTGGCATTGTTGTTGGTGCCAGAAGGGCTGGTCTGAGTATTTCAGAAACTGCTGATCTACTGGGATTTTCACGCACAACCATCTCTAGGGTTTACAGAGAATGGTCCGAAAAAGAAAAAACATCCAGTGAGCGGCAGTTCTGTGGGCGGAAATGCGTTGTTGATGCCAGAGGTCAGAGGAGAATGGCCAGACTGGTTCGAGCTGATAGAAAGGCAACAGTGACTCAAATAGCCACCCGTTACAACCAAGGTGGCCAGAAGAGCATCTCTGAACGCACAGTACGTCGAACTTTGAGGCAGATGGGCTACAGCAGCAGAAGACCACACCGGGTGCCACTCCTTTCAGCTAAGAACAGGAAACTGAGGCTACAATTTGCACAAGCTCATCGAAATTGGACAATTGAAGATTGGAAAAACGTTGCCTGGTCTGATGAGTCTCGATTTCTGCTGCGACATTCGGATGGTAGGGTCAGAATTTGGTGTCAACAACATGAAAGCATGGATCCATCCTGCCTTGTATCAACGGTTCAGGCTGGTGGTGGTGGTGTCATGGTGTGGGGAATATTTTCTTGGCACTCTTTGGGCCCCTTGGTACCAATTGAGCATCGTTGCAACGCCAAAGCCTACCTGAGTATTGTTGCTGACCATGTCCATCCCTTTATGACCACAATGTACCCAACATCTGATGGCTACTTTCAGCAGGATAATGCGCCATGTCATAAAGCTGGAATCATCTCAGACTGGTTTCTTGAACATGACAATGAGTTCACTGTACTCCAATGGCCTCCACAGTCACCAGATCTCAATCCAATAGAGCATCTTTGGGATGTGGTGGAACGGGAGATTCGCATCATGGATGTGCAGCCGACAAATCTGCGGCAACTGTGTGATGCCATCATGTCAATATGGACCAAAATCTCTGAGGAATGCTTCCAGCACCTTGTTGAATCTATGCCACGAAGAATTGAGGCAGTTCTGAAGGCAAAAGGGAGTCCAACCCGTTACTAGCATGGTGTACCTAATAAAGTGGCCGCTGAGTGTATATTGGAAACTTTTTGTTATCTCAATATTGGTCTGAAAGTGGCCGACCCCTTTAAAGAGGACCTTTCATGGATTTGGGCACAGGCAGTTCTATATACTGCTGGAAAGCCGACAGTGCACTAAATTCAGCGCACTGTCGTCTTTCCCGATCTGTGCCCCAGGTAAAGAGCCAGCGGTCCCAGTACCGTAGCTCTTTACAGTCAGAAGGACGTTCCTGACAGTCTGTCAGGAACATCCTTCTCCACAGTAGCGCCTATCACGCTGTACAGTGTGAGCGGGGGAGGAACGCCCCCTCCCTCTGCTCACAGTGCTCATCCATAGACGAGTATTATCAGGAGAGGAGGGGGCGTTCCTCCTCACTCACACTGTACAGTGCGATAGGCATTGCTGTAGAGAAGGACATACCTAACAGACTATCAGGAACGCCCTTCTGACTGTAAAGGGTTGCGGTACCGATACCGATAGCTCTTTACCCCGGGGCACAGATCGAAAAAGCCAACAGTGCGCTGAATTCAGTGCACTGTCAGCTTTCCAGCAGTATATAGAACTGCCTGTGCCCAAATCCATGAAAGGTCCTCTTTAAGTAACAAAGTTACACATTTAATAATTAGGAATGGATGATAACACAAATTGTAATATATGATATAGCACTGTATGGCTGAGAACCTAGTAGGAGCCACTACTACTTTACAAATGTGTTAGGTTAATGGAAGATGAAGAAGCAGGAGCGCAATTCTGGTCCAATGATACGTCTCTGCCCAAGATGCTGCAGATAGTCTTGTTGACAGTACATGGAGGAGGAATTCCTTCTAGCCTATAGCATTCCAGAATGATGCTATTGATCCATCTGGATGGTGAGGCTTTGCTGGCTTTAAGGCCACATCTGTGACCTTCAAACTGCAGAAATAGGTTTTTGTCTACTGTTAGAATTGCTGAGATGGAGATGTAATAATTCCTCCTCCCTTTTACTAGGCTCACTAAGAAAATAGACCATCTGGGTCTGAAGCTACTATAGAAAGAAAGTAAAGGGACTCTCCCAAGACCAACGTTTATCACCTATCCACAGGTTAGGTCAGTGATGGCGAACCTTTTAGAGACTGAGTGCCCAAACTGCAACCCAAAACCTACTAAATTATCGCGGAGTGCCAACATAGCAATTTATCCTTAATACTGTGCGGATCCACAATTGTGAACAGTTACGGACCCACAAATTACAGTCGTGTGAATGAGGCTTTACAGAACTTTCAATAATACAAAACAACTTTGTACTGAAATGTAAAGACTCTGCATTTAGTACTTTTGAACAATTAATTTTCACTATTTACAGTACATCGCACAGGATCTGTTTTATAGTGACCGTGCAATGTTATTACAGCCTGTACTAATATCACGTCTGCTATAAAACCGATACTGTGTAACATAAATATTGAAGGGACCCCAGACAGTATTATATGCTCCGCAGTAGGCCCACCACACAGTATTATATTCTTCACAGTACCACATTAGCTCAACACAGTGTTATATGCTCTACAGTCAGCCCCACACACAGTATTATACGCTCCACAGTAGCCCCCCAGAGGATTATATGCTCCACAGTGGCACCCACACACAGTATTACATGCTTATCAATACACCCTCCTAGTATTATATGCTCCTCAGAAACCCCCCCCCCCCCCCCCCCACACACACACACACACACACACAGTATTATATGCTCCTCAGTACACACACACACACTTATCCTTACCCACCGGCGTCCACCTCCTTTTGACTGCGGGCGCTGACTCACATCATCGCACCTGTGTCAGGGCAGAAGTCAAACTCTGCTGTCAGTGTAGGCCACGGTCGCACGATCTGCGGCCTACACTGGCAGCATTCAGCTGTATGTGCATTTGCTCATACAACTGAAGGCAGCGATTGCTCATCAACGGGAAATCCTGTACCGTATTCCCCGTTAGTGAGTGATCCGGGTGACCGCACGCCTGTCAGCATAGAGGGATCTGTGTGCCCCCTCTGGCATGCGTGCCATAGGTTCGCCATCACGGGGTTAGGTGATAAGTGTCCCACCGCAGTCAGTCCATTAAAAGTCTACGGGACTGAATGAGTGCTGTACTTGCCTATATTCATAGTCCCTCAGGCTTTGAGTTGAGCACCATTGCCTACTCATGACCACTGCTTGATTAATATGGTGAACAAGAGACCCCCCTTCTCATGACTGGACCTCGTGGTGGCAACCCCAACAAGCAGACGTCTATCACCTATTATTTGATGAGCAGAGAAGACAGTATGATATTTCTTACTACAGTATAATAAATGTTACGTTTACAATACTCTTTGTCTGAATTTAGCTTTAAAAATATGTTCTGTATCATTGGACCAAATTCACACCATTGCCTAATAAACTCACCCTACAATAACTGAAATTCACGAGGTCAGTTAAATAATGGGTTAAATTCTACATTAATTTCTGTAAAGGTAAGGACACACATTCAGGTTATTTTGATTCCATTTTTGAACTCAGGAGTGAATTGAAAATAAATGACATATGGTCTGCCCATTATAGGGTCTCATTCTTTATGATCCCCGTCTGATTTTGACAGCGTCTGCATTAACAAAACCTAAATGTATGTCCTTACCCTAAAGTACTGATATAGGAACTCTGTACGAGAATGAAATGTTTTAACTACCTCTTCTCAGAACACATCATCCATGTGCCGTTCAACCAAGGAATTGATAGTGTACGTCAGGCCTTATAGGGGTTGTCTAGGATAAATGGAAAGCCCTACTTTAATCTAAACACCCTCCCCCTCTTACTTTTGAAATAACATAATTAATGAAATAGCATTTTATAATATCCGGTTATGATCTGTTTCCTCATTTTCGGAAACAGATCGTCTCTACTACTCCATCCACCCCATCATTCTTACCTTCCAGGCTTCTTCCTGTGGAACGGCTTCTCCTTCTTTTCTGACTTCTGCTTCTTCAAGCGCTGCTCTGCACTCTGCTCTTTTGTGCAGATCCCGCGCATGCGCAGTGGATGTGGATCATCGCTGCAGAGAATAGAGCAGCGATGGAGAAGAGCATGCACCTTTCAGAGTCAGTAAAGATGGAGGGGCTGTCCCACAGAAAGAAGACTGGAAGGAAGAGAGGTAAGTATATAATGGGGTCAGTAGTTGGGCTGAGTAGGTAGGGAAGAGCTAGTAGTGGGAAGGATAGTTAGAGAGAACGGGAGGGGGTGTATGAGAGGGAGAGAGAGGAAGGAGGGGGGGAGTAAGGTGAGAGGGGTTCGTGTGGAAGTTACATAATACTACCTCTAAAGCCTCTAAAAAAAAAAAATCAGCATTTACAAATTATCAGTTTTATTTTACACATTCACAGAATCGATAGCTCAGGTGTCTATTTTAGAATTCAATTTTAATGGAAATACAACATATTTGTCCACACTTTGTATTTATTTTCTTAAATATGGAAGACTTGTCTAACTTTGTCTTGAATATTTGTTGCAGGACTTGATATTTGACACCCCATTTAGAAAAAAAAATTGACCCCTTCTTTGCAAAATGAAGCACCTGATTTTTTTTTTTTCTTTGATTCCCCCTGATAAAAATTTCACTAGAACCCAAAATGTTTGTTTATCTCCAAGGATCAAAAAGATCAAAAACTTTTCCTGTCGTGCATTAGCTGACCACAGCATCAACTAGAAGGCTCTTAAGTTCCTAAGGGGACGTTCACACTTGCACCCCTGTGTGCTCTGTGTCATTTCGCCAGCTTCCTGGCGGTCAATTTTTAATCCCATTCATTTGAATGGGTTTTAAAAGCACCGCTGGTGTCCGTATGCAGCCTCTCCATGGGGAAACCATTTTTTTCTGGCCGGACACAAAGTTCTGCATGTCCAACTTTGTATCCAGCCAAAAAAAAAAACGGTTTCCCCACATAGAGGCCGCATACGGACATCAGCGGTTTGCTTTTAAAACCCATTCAAATGAATGGGTTTTAAAACTGACCGCCGGGAAGTCGTCCCCTATGTAGTTTCTCCTGGGCATAGGACAGAAACCTGGCAGAATGACACAGGGGCGCAAGTGTGAAGCCCCCTAAGCTGTATTGGGGAAGCTGAATATAACCAGCTGTTTCACAGTAAGGGCCAGTTCACACGTAGTTAACGCACGTGCATTCTGGCAGATATACACATGTCAGAATGTGAGCGCTCAAAACAGATCACATTCATTTCAATTGGTCATTACAGGCATATAACATGCGTAATTTTTCAGCCGCAAAATTACGCACGTAATGAATGTGATCAGTTTTGAGCGCTCACATTCTGACACTTATATACGTGCCAGTATGCGCGCACATTAACTACGTGTGAACTGGCCCTAAGGTGGCTTTCACACGGTCAGTATTTGGTCAGTGATTTTGTTTAGTGATTGTGAGCCAAAATTAGGAATGGAGACTACACAGAGATCAGATATATTACAAATATCTGTACCTGTTCTGTGCATTTAACCCACTCCTGGTATTGGCTCACAATCACTGATGAAAATCACTGACCGTGTGAACATATCCTTAGGCTAGTTGCAGACGACTGTGTGTATTTTGCGGTCAGCAAACTAGTAATTAGTCTTCAGTTTTTGCGGACAGAGTGTCTTCAGTATGTGTTCAGTGTGTCTTCAGTGAAGTATGTCCGCAAAACCTGACTGAGTGTCATCAGTGTGTGATCCTAGTTTGCGGATCCACCATATAAAAACACAGGAGACATCTAATGATATTCCTAGCTTGTCCATGAAAACGGCTGGCATACTGATGACACACTGAGTATATCAATGGGCTGTCCTAGGTTTTTAGTCTCCCATAGGATCAGCCAGTCTGTTCCGCAAACACTGAACAGAATAGGACATGGTCTATATGATGCGGTGCGGAATCACAGCTTGCAAACTGATTAGTGAAAAACATGGTCACGTGCCCATAGAAATGAATGGGTGAGTGTGCTACCTGGGAAAAACAAGGGTAGTACATGGATCTCGGCCACGGTCGTGTGCAACGGGTCTAAAATGGACATCCTAAATGTAGTAACAGTGGGGCAAATTTACTAATCAAAATGCCCTAGAATAGTGTCTGAGAATACTAGCACATATGCTATGCTCTGTTGTAGACAGTTGATAGGCGACTGACTTACTGGAAAGACATATGGCTCAGGATAGTTTGCTAAATGTAATATTTAGAGATGAGCGAACAGTGTTCTATCGAACACATGTTCGATCGGATATCAGGGTGTTCGCCATGTTCGAATCGAATCGAACACCACGTGGTAAAGTGCGCCAATATTCGATTCCCCTCCCACCTTCCCTGGCGCCTTTTTTGCACCAATAACAGCGCAGGGGAGGTGGGACAGGAACTACGACACCGGGGGCATTGAAAAAAATTGGAAAAAGTCATTGGCTGCCGAAAACAGGTGACCTCCATTTTAGACGAATAGTGGATTTCAAATCCGGGTCATATGAGAATGTGAACTTTGTGACTATGAGACAGGGATAGCTGTACAGGCAGGGATAGCTAGGGATAACCTTTATTTAGGGGGGAATGTTATTAAAAATAACTTTTTGGGGCTCTATCGGGTGTGTAATTGTGATTTTTGTGAGATAAACTTTTTCCCATAGGGATGCATTGGCCAGCGCTGATTGGCCGAATTCCGTACTCTGGCCAATCAGTGCTGGCCAATGCATTCTATTAGCTTGATGAAGCAGAGTGTGCACAAGGGTTCAAGCGCACCCTCGGCTCTGATGTAGCAGAGCCGAGGCTGCACAAGGGTTCAAGCGCACCCTCGGCTCTGATGTAGGAGAGCCGAGGGTGCACTTGAACCCTTGTGCACCCTCAGCTCTGCTACATCAGAGCCGAGGGTGCGCTTGAACCCTTGTGCACACTCTGCTTCATCAAGCTAATAGAATGCATTGGCCAGCGCTGATTGGCCAATGTATTCTATTAGCCTGATGAAGTAGAGCTGAATGTGTGTGCTAAGCACACACATTCAGCTCTACTTCATCGGGCTAATAGAATGCATTGGCCAGCGCTGATTGGCCAGAGTACGGAACTCGACCAATCAGCGCTGGCTCTGCTGGAGGAGGCGGAGTCTAAGATCGCTCCACACCAGTCTCCATTCAGGTCCGACCTTAGACTCCGCCTCCTCCGGCAGAGCCAGCGCTGATTGGCCGAAGGCTGGCCAATGCATTCCTATGCGAATGCAGAGACTTAGCAGTGCTGAGTCAGTTTTGCTCAACTACACATCTGATGCACACTCGGCACTGCTACATCAGATGTAGCAATCTGATGTAGCAGAGCCGAGGGTGCACTAGAACCCCTGTGCAAACTCAGTTCACGCTAATAGAATGCATTGGCCAGCGCTGATTGGCCAATGCATTCTATTAGCCCGATGAAGCAGAGTGTGCACAAGGGTTCAAGCGCACCCTCGGCTCTGATGTAGCAGAGCTGAGGGTGCACAAGGGTTCAAGTGCACCCTCGGCTCTCCTACATCAGAGCCGAGGGTGCGCTTGAACCCTTGTGCACACTCTGCTTCATCAAGCTAATAGAATGCATTGGCCAGCACTGATTGGCCAGAGTACGGAATTCGGCCAATCAGCGCTGGCCAATGCATTCTATTAGCCCGATGAAGTAGAGCTGAATGTGTGTGCTAAGCACACACATTCAGCACTGCTTCATCACGCCAATACAATGCATTAGCCAGTGCTGATTGGCCAGAGTACGGAATTCGGCCAATCAGCGCTGGCTCTGCTGGAGGAGGCGGAGTCTAAGATCGCTCCACACCAGTCTCCATTCAGGTCCGACCTTAGACTCCGCCTCCTCCAGCAGAGCCAGCGCTGATTGGCCGAATTCCGTACTCTGGCCAATCAGCACTGGCTAATGCATTGTATTGGCATGATGAAGCAGTGCTGAATGTGTGTGCTTAGCACACACATTCAGCTCTACTTCATCGGGCTAATAGAATGCATTGGCCAATCAGCGCTGGCCAATGCATTCTATTAGCGTGAACTGAGTTTGCACAGGGGTTCTAGTGCACCCTCGGCTCTGCTACATCAGATTGCTACATCTGATGTAGCAGTGCCGAGTGTGCATCAGATGTGTAGTTGAGCAAAACTGACTCAGCACTGCTAAGTCTGCATTCGCATAGGAATGCATTGGCCAGCCTTCGGCCAATCAGCGCTGGCTCTGCCGGAGGAGGCGGAGTCTAAGGTCGGACCTGAATGGAGACTGGTGTGGAGCGATCTTAGACTCCGCCTCCTCCAGCAGAGCCAGCGCTGATTGGTCGAGTTCCGTACTCTGGCCAATCAGCACTGGCCAATGCATTTCTATGGGGAAAAGTTAGCTTGCGAAAATCGCAAACTGACAGGGATTTCCATGAAATAAAGTGACTTTTATGCCCCCAGACATGCTTCCCCTGCTGTCCCAGTGTCATTCCAGGGTGTTGGTATCATTTCCTGGGGTGTCATAGTGGACTTGGTGACCCTCCAGACACGAATTTGGGTTTCCCCCTTAACGAGTTTATGTTCCCCATAGACTATAATGGGGTTCGAAACCCATTCGAACACTCGAACAGTGAGCGGCTGTTCGAATCGAATTTCAAACCTCGAACATTTTAGTGTTCGCTCATCTCTTGTAATATTCACTATGAGCTACTGTGATAAATTTGTTGTCTCTAGTCCAGTTCTCAAAACTTTAGTCACTATTAATAAATTCAACCCATTGAATGTGATTTATTCCCTGGAAACTACATTTCAACATACCATCCCAATTTATGCAGGAAGTCAGTAGTTAGACTGAGGTCACATCCATGTTATGAATACAATTTTTTTTGTTCTGTCAAAGGCGAAGAAAAACTGAATTTTAGCTTTGACAGATATGTCATACAGTATTGGCAAAAAGTATTGGCACCCCTGCAATTCTGTCAGAAAATGATTGCAAGCACAAACTCTTTGGTATTAATATCTTCATTTATTTTGCTTGCAATGAAAAAACACAAAAGAGAATGAAAAAAAAAAGTCAAATCATTGATCATTTTACACAAAACTCCAAAAATGGGCCGGACAAAAGTATTGGCGCCCTCAGCCTAATACTTGGTAGCACAACCTTTAGACAAAATAACTGCGAACAACCGCTTCCGGTAACCATCAATGAGTTTCTTACAAGGCTCTGCTGGAATTTTAGACCATTCTTCTTTGACAAACTGCTCCAGGTCTGGCATCTGATGTGCTAAATAAGCTCTCAAGTGGGTGGCCCCAGACAGGAGCAGGAAAGAATCATTGGCAAAGTACCACCCACTTGCCAGTAGAGTCCACTCCATTCATTTCAATGGGAATGCCAGAGTACCAAAGGGCATGCACTCCCATTGCAATGAATGAAGCACGTGCTGCCCAAAGACTCCTCTATTCCAAATGGGGAACACTCCCCGTTCCCTTTATCAGAAGTCGAACCACCACCAATCTGCAAGTTACCACCAATCCTGTGGATGGCACAACCCCTTTGATCACTTCTTGACTGGTCCATATTCCTTGGCTGATCATTGGGTTTTTGGTACATGTAGTTTTAAAGGCTATTATATTTTTTATTTGGGTTATTTAAATAATTTTTACATCTCTTTTTAATGATACATAGATCTTTGGTTTTATGTCATTTTATTTTTTTTGTATTTTATTTGTCTGTTTTTCACAAATTTTCATTTTTTATAGCACATAGTGCTACTAACATTTTTTTTTTTTTAGGGCCCGTTCTCACGAAGTAATGCGCCGCTCATTGTGACAGGTAAACACGTGTCAGAGTGAGCGCTTCAAATCAGAATCCCATTGACTTCAATGGGTGCCGTCTTACGTGCGCTACACATTGAAATCAATGGGAGGCTTTTTAACCCATTGTTTTAAATGTGTTATGCGCGTTAAACGGCACCCATTGAAGTCAATGGAATTCTGTTTTGAAGCGCTCACTGTGACACGTTTACGTGTCACAATGAGCGGCGCATTACTTTGTGAGAACGGGCCAATAGTTTTCACTCTTCATTATGAATTTTATTTTGCTGAGTATCCCTGTAACATTGGTTGATACATTAGCCCCAATTACAGGAGGAATCCAGCCTCCCAGTACACACTGCACAGCTGATCTGAGTTCTCGTGGTCATGCAGTTCCCTGGCGCTCGGCAATCACATGACTGTCAGGGCCAGAATAAGTAAGAAGATGGCAGCTTCTGTAGCTGCTTACAAGTGTGTATAGAGCGATCTGTTAATAAACCACCCCTGCCTTATGTTTGGGGAGCCCCACTGTCACTAACAGTCAGCTCTCATCTCTTGAAGTTGCGTGATCTCTTGTAGCTATTAACTCTGCAAAGAAGTAGCAGTATGTTCTTGCAGAGTTAAATGCAGACCGCCCACATATATATAGTCCACAGGCAGTCAGAAAGCAGTTAATTAGCATGTCAGGCACCAAAATTAATAGCACTGATTGCCCAAGGCATGTGGCGGCTACAGAAAAAAATACAACTGTGCCAGGATCAGTGGAGCGAAGCCTATTAAAGGAAACATAGAACTTGAGTTGGTGGATATGGTGGAAGGTTCTGTTACGAAAGTTGCTTACTGTATAAATGAAATTGTACAACTTACTAAGTATGCTTTGTGTTATAATTTCTCAATATTTTCAGTGACTAAGAACACTTTTGTATTAGGAGGCAGCTAACCCATCCATGTATAGTCCTGCTCTCAGCTGAGAATTGGCTACCATTGTTTCCAGTCTAGGCAATATTCAGTGACTATAGACTAATACATTACTGAAAACTATCAGAGGGGTTTGTGCAGATACTGCTGCTCTATTTAGTTATTGCCGACCATGGATAAAACTCTATCCACGTCTCATCTGAAGGCAGGACATAGCTATGATAGGTTTTCTTATTCACTGACAGCAAAGAAATATTTGGCCAATGCAGAAGAAAAAATTCTTTATACAATGATTCTGCATTAATAACATAAATATAGAAAACTTATTTAATTTATTAATTTATTAATTGTAAGTCCAATTCATTAAGACTGGTGTGTTGTATGCCAGTCTTGATAATCAACTGCACTGGAGTGGGACATGCCAAAAACTATGAAGAGGGTTAGGCCGCAAATAAGGCTGTAAATATATATTATAAATTCATCCCTTTAGTGTATACTATATCAGACATGTCATATTAGTTTTTTTAGTATTACTGCCAAAATTTGGGGAAGTCGGCATCGGTATGTAATGTTATACAACAATGTAGTATAATGTATGAGAACAGATGAAAGCTGCAGTTATGTGATTTCATTAATGACATCAATTCTTATTTCCTACTAACCAGCAGCACCACTGGAGCAGGCCATAAATAAGGCATTTTGACATCTGGAGTTTGCAGCAGGCACCATTTTCATTGATCTATTTGGCAACACTTGTTGTATCAGTAGATACAAAGACATAAAAATCCTGGCCCCTCAGGTCAATCCTGGAATAATAATGTCCAATTAATGTGCGTGAAAAATTACTCCCCACACAAAGACTGAGATGACCTCCTGCAGAAATTGTCGATATCGTCTGACATCAGATACATCATGTCGCAATGATTTAACTTCTGAAATACAATTTGTGAAAACCTAAATTCTACCTTCTGGAATGGGTAACAATACTGGCTGGTGTTATTATTGTCTTGATACTCCACATACAGTGGAAAGTTTGTTAATCCTTCGAAATGTTCTTTATTTCTGCATAAATTTGATCTAAGACTACATCAGATCTTCATACTACTGTATATACTCGAGTATAAGCCGACCCGAATATAAGCCGAGGCCCCTAATTTTACCACAAAAATCTAGGAAAACTTATTGACTCAAGTATAAGCCTAGGGGGGGAAATGCAGCAGCTACTGGAAAATTTCAAAAATTAAAATGCTCAGAGTTTTTGGGTGCAGTAGTTACTGGGTGCTGGGGAAGGGGAGGGGTGTTTTGGTTGTCTGTCTGCCCCTTCCTTGAGCTTGACTTTTTTCCCCCCCACTTGGAATTCAGTCTGGCTGAATATAGGGTATCTGCAGTGCTGCTATTAACCCCTTCCCGACGGAACAGGAGGACTGCTGATCCCCTATATTCAGTAGACCGGGCACTTTCAGACACAGGGATACCTCGTGTGTATGTGTTTCACAGTCATTTTCTACTTTTGTATGTATTCTAGGGAAAGGAGGGATTTAGAACTTTTATTTTTTAAAATGTTCTCTCTTTTTTTTGCACTATTTTATGGGAGATTCTATACATTGATATTGTGGCTGGTCATAGACCCCCACCCCCTCCTAAAAAAAAAAAAATATATATATTTTTTTTTTTTTTTTTGCTGACTAGAGTATGAGCCGAGGGGGGCTTTTTCAGCACAAAAACTGTGCTGAAAAATTCGGCTTATACTCGAGTATATACGGTAAGTCCTAAAAGTAAATCCTGAGAACCAAATGACATACAAGTAAAAATATTAAACTTGTTTTTTCATTTATACAAGAAATCACATATTTCATGGAAAGTATGGGAACCTTTGCTTTTAGTATTGATGATTAATTCTGCACATCAGCTTTGAGGAATTTTAGTCCATTCCCCTGTAAAAACCAGCTTGAACTCTGTTATGTCGCTTTGGGTCCCTCCAAACATTTCTGTTGGATTAAAGTCAGGACTATGACTTGAATGTTCCAAAATGTTAACTTTATTCTCCTTTAAACCATTGTGCGAATGAATTGCATGTTTAAGGTCATTGTCTTGCTGCATGAGCCATATTCTCATGAGATTCAACTCACAGATGTCCTGAGGTTTTCCTTTAGAATTTGCTATAATATTGGTATAATTCTGAATTTTATTGTTCCATCATCAATGGCAAATATCGTAGCCCAGATGCAGCTAAATGAGCCCAAACCGTCATACTCCAACCACCATGTTTCACAGATGTATTTATGCTGGAACGCGGTGTTTTCCTTTCTCCAAATATAAAATTCTCATTTAAACCAAAAAGTTCTAGTTTGGTTTCTTTCGTCCACAAAACATTTTCCAGTAGTCTTTTGGCTTGTCCAGGTGATCTTCAGCAAACTGCAGATGGGCAACAATGTTCTTTTTGAAGAGGAGCAGCTTTCATGTGACAATACTACCACACACTCCATTGTTGTGAACATTAATAAAGATATAACACTTTCTGTATCTCATAGTTTTTTTGTTTTAACAGATCAAAGTGACAAGCGACAATACAGTCTAAGACAAAGAAGAAGCCTCCCAACCTATCCCCCACACCCTCCTTGTCTACATAGGGTATTAAAGACCTTAAGGGATTATAATGATTCTTTGTCCATTTATAGGTGTACAAAACATAGCAGAAAAAGGTCAATGGGAAAGACGCATCTTCAAATATATATATATATTATATATATATTTATATATATATCTGTGTGTGTGTATATGAGAAGGAGTAGCTTATGAAGTGAAGATACTAAATGTATACTGGGCTGAGGTTCCAGGGTATCAGGGATCCAAGTTAACAGTTTATGACCATGGAAGTAGTGTGTTTATTATCCAACCATATCTCCATAGTCTTACTTTCTGAGAGCAACAATACATGCAATACACAGTGCACACTGAAATCATAGGACCTTCTGTATAATGCATGGTCAATGTCCATGGGACATACTAGGTCCTTCAGAGATGAAGATAATCTTTGCACTCACTCCATGTTGCTAAGTCTTTTTTTCAGTTATAAGTTAATGGAACCAATTATTAATGAATAAAATTCCATTATTATTATTATTATTATTATTATTATTATTATTATTATTATTGTTGTTATTATTATTATCATTATTCCTATTGCCTAAAATTATTATTCCATCTGCTATCGTGGGAAGCTAGAATTTTTTTTTTTTGTTAAAAGGGGAGGAATTGGAAACCATTTTGTTATGTTTTTCTTTTTTGTAGCATTTTTTCTTTTTAAATAAATGTATTTACATTTTCCTTATTTTAGAACTCTAAGTTGTTTGACTGCTCATACAATATACTGTAATACTTCTATATTGCAGTGTATTGTATATACACTGCACTTCTGTTACACTCTGGCTTTCATTAACAGCTTTAATCTCGTGGTCACCATTCCAAGCCCCTATGAGTAAGGGGCTTGGAATGGACGCCCTGAAACGCGTAAGATGGTTTTTGTTGTTTCACTTCATGGATCCTTGTTGATGTAAACTTTTATGGAATTTTATATGAGTAATTAAAAGTTAAATTTTATATTGGATGCAGGATTTTTTACATATTCCTTGGATTGTGGTTTTCCAGTTGCCATCTGGATGTCTGTACATCTTCATTGAGCTCACTACTCTATTTTTATATAAGAGACTTTATTTCATGTGGTCTGAGCGGTGATATCTCCTATTGGTTCACAACATTTTAGCGCCATGATCAGTGTTGTTCCCATTGACTGCTGTTAGCATCAGGTGCCTGATTTATAATACAGCCAGCTATAAATGGAGAGAGCTCAGATCCAGTAGACTCTCCCCATACCCGCCAGTTGTCATTATAATGTACATATACGTCAATTGCCAGAAAGAGGTTTAATACCTTTATTTAGCTATAAAGGTGACCATACATACAATAACTATCAAATGACCCAGTTATCTTTTCTGACTCCCCCATACAGAATTATACTCGGCTAAACTGACCATACATATGTTCTGAACACAGGGAGAAAGCTCCTGGTACCAGGTTCTCTCTCCTAAAACAGAAGGAATCGGATGATGAAATCTCCCCAACATCTGCCACCAGGGGCAATTTGGAAGCGTATACATCAGATAGTCATTCATTCCCGCCAATACTATCAGTTATATATAAATACATACATACATATACTGTGTACAGCCAGCTTACGAGTGACTAATGGTAGACCTTTTGTTCAGTATAAAGCGTGATCCTCAGGGCAAGGTTGTAGGTCTCTTGGGTCTCTTGGTATTTTAATGCTCATGGATGTCAACCTCAGAGCATGGCGCACATCATTGTCCGTATAAACTGCTGCATATTTTTCCTGATTTGTATAAAAAAAATCAGGAAAAATCTATGCGGAAATGCGTTATCTGAAGCCTGGACAACTTTGGTAATTTTGAATAGAATAATCCAGACGCATAACAGCTATAGCCTACAATATAATAAAATATAGAGGTAAATAATTATTTTAATGATGCATATTATACATAAGACAAGCACCGAATATAATGGTTAAAGTACCTACAGCTCTTCCTTATAGTTGCTGAACATATTCTTTGATTGAAATTGAGCAGCCAGCCAGTTCTTTAGTTCCTCCTTGTCCCTGTACTTTGCTTTCATGTTCAGTAATTCTATATTTCATGCACAATATTTATCCTGTGTTGTTTGGTTTGTAAATTGAGTTGTAGCTTGGAGCCGACGCGTTTTCTTTTTTTTTTATGTTATTTTTACCTTGATTAAGTCCAGGGGGCTCCACTGTGCCAAAACCACCGAGCTCCAACTACACAGACACAGACCACAAGTTTAATGCATATTTATGTAAAAGGGACCAGTTCTCAACCCATGTTGTTAGGGAAACATATCTATTTCTACCGTTACTTTTATGCATAAGTAATTGATAAAAAAATTGTTATTATTACATAGCATACCTGTACATTACCATGAAACAGTCAGTATTGGCTATTTAAGCTCTATGGCCAGAAATATCGACAGACAATCCTATAAAGTATTATGTCAAGTCTTCCTGGGGCCGTGTCCTGTAAATGGAGACTTGTGAGGAATGTGACATAGCCAGTCGGAGGAAGATAGCCTAACACTCCCTGCGTTGTGTTGGCTGTGCTGTAGTGACTGTGTGTGGCAATGGTGGGGGGAACATTCCTAAGCAATAGCTAGCACAGCTGGGACCCATTCTGAGCCCCCCCATCCAAACCAGAATTCCTAACATATCTCCCAGTTTGTAGATTTCAGGAGCCTCGGACTCCTTTGAACCTAGGGGCCCGGTTAAGGGATTATATGCTCTGCCATTTATCCATACTTTCTCTATTACAAGCAAAACAGAGCAAGGGACTCCTTCAAGGTTAGGGTGTTAGAGCAAGCAAGGTAAATGTTCTTAGATTATTATGATTGATTATTAATTAAGCAAACATAAAACAAACAAATAAATCAATAAATAAAATTACCATTAATTTTTGATGCAACAAAAGCAAAAAATGCAAATGTAATTTAGGCTTAATGCATTTAACTATTACTGATCTTCATACATAAGTTATATTGTATACTTGCACTCTTCACACAAAATTAATTTATATATTTTTTTTTTGGTAAAGACGGTAGCTCAGTAGCTGACGCCCTACAGTAGTCACGTCTTGGATTTGAGCCTGACTAAGGGCAATGGCTGAATGGAGTTTGTATGTTCTTCCCATGTTTACTTAACAAAACTGTCACTGGTGTGTAGGAGAGACTGATGGTGACAATTTCTATACAATGATGCAGCATATGTTACCACTATTTAAGAAATAAATTAAAAAGAGTCTACTATTTAGAGATGGACTGGCAGCAAACCTGTGCGACCAATGCTGCATTCAGATCGAGGTCGAAGGGATCCCTGTTCTTATGGTTCGTGGAAGTCCCAGTGGTCGGACACCCGCTGATCTTCAGCTTTTCTTGTGGATAAGGGATAATTTGTAAGCTTGGTACCCCTTCAAACAACTTTTTTTCCCCTTTAACATAACTGCAAATGAGCTTGGTTTTTTGGTCAGACAAGTTTTCTGATACCTATATCCCGTTGGTTAACTTTTATTAAAGGCATTCTATCATGAGAATCACATTTTTCAGTACTACCACGTCTTAATAGCCTTAAAGAGGACCTTTCATGGTTTGGGGCACAGGCAGTTCTATATACTGCTGGAAAGCTGAATTCATCGCACTGTCGACTTTCCCGATCTGTGCCCCAGGTGAAGAGCTATTGGTGCTGGTACCGTAGCTCTTTACAGTCAGAAGGGCGTTCCTGACAGTCTGTCAGGTACGTCCTTCTTCAAAGCAGCACCTATCGCGCTGTACAGTGTGAGCGGGGAGGAACGTTCCATTCCTCTGCTCAGAGTGCTCGTCCATTGATGAGTATTATCAGGAGGGGAGGAGGCGTTCCTCCTCGCTCACACTGTACAGCATAATAGGCGCTGCTGTGGAGAAGGACATACCTAATAGACTGTCAGGAACGCCCTTCTGACTGTAGAGAGCTATGGTACCGGGACAGAAAGCTTTTTACCTGGGGCACAGATCGGGAAAGCAGACAGTGCACTGAACTGCCTGTGCCCCAAACCAAGAAAAGTCCTCTTTAAGAAAGGCTATTCTTCCCCTACCTTTAAAATTCTTCTCCGTGCCGCCATTCCCATGATAATCCCGGTTTACTCTGTATGCAAATCAGTCTCCAGACAGCACTGGGTGTGGTCCCCCTGCGCATGTCTTGGCCAATTTTCTGTGGCCGCTACATGAGCATACTGTGCATGCACAGTACGCTCATGTAGTTCTACAGAGTATAGAGCATACTAAGCATGCTCAGCAGCTCTGTACTGGCATCACTTACGCATTGGATGTAGGTATAGAGCAGTCTTGCCGGAAGACGCAGGAGGACGCATGCGGCTGTAGAAGAAGAAAGACATTGCTGGAGAGTCTTCAGGCAGCACAGGGGACGGTAGGAGAAGAATGGCCTTTCTTAAGGCTATTCTGATGTGGTAGTACTGAAAAAAAGGGATTTTAATGATAGAATCCCTTTAACCTTTCTTAGAAGGAATAGAAAAAAGCAGCAATTCTGCTGTTGCCTTATTATGCTATAAATTTTGCACATTCACTATGTGGCTTAAGTATCCTGATACATTTATTGACTGGTTTGATACAATTACCAATTACAATTGATACCAAATTTGTATAGTTGTTTTGTTTGTTTGTTTTGGGGGGGGGTTTTTTTTGGGGGGGAGGGGGTTTCTACTTTTGCAAAGTAAAGATCCAATTTCTAATATTTTTTTTTGGATTGACACTTTTCAAGACCTATAACGTAATTATGTTTTTTCTATGGAATTGTGAGAGGACTTAATGTTTGCAGGAAGACCTGATGGTTTTATTGATGACCTTTTGACAGACAAAAAATGGTAGTTCTGCCATAATTTTTTCATTTTTTTTAAGCTCAATAAGTGCGTTATTGCTTTAATTTTTTTATTGTTTATTTTGAGATGGGGAAATGCCCATTTCACCTGTTGACACAATGCAGGAGACCCCATAGATGTCTGATGCAATTGATGTAGAAAGTCGATTGCATCGGACTAAGGCCCATTAGTGACCAATATAGAAGCTCTACAAATCAACCACTAATGGTTATATTGTATTCTGTATTTTTTCAGTTGTAACCACTGTATTCTGTATCTTATTTTTCTGTTCTCTACCTGTTGGTCTGCTTTACACCTCTGTGTTCAGCTTTTCGACACGATATTCTGCCTTTCTCACAGTTACGCCCTCCTGCTGCCTGCTCATACATTAGTGATAATGGTAGCACTCATGAACTCAAGACAAGGTATCTTGTGAGGACACTGTACTGGCCCTCTGGGAAATGTAATTCAGCTTGGCTTTGTTATTAAGAAATAGTGGCTGGACTGCAATTCCCAGAAGGCCCATCGGAAAAGAAAGGCAAATGATTAGCAAGAGCCAATAAGTGTCCTGAAAGCCGCTTTTGTAGCCATAGATTCTAATCTACACTGCCTGCCCATTCACAAGTCACTCCAGCACCTCTTCAATGAGTGTCAGCCGTTCGCCCTCCTATGTTCTTACAAGGCTCTGCAGCACTCTGCTTCAGATATGGCTGCTGATGGAGAGTCATGTGACCCGACGTGTTTATCAGAGGACATATTGGGAGCATAGCACTGCACAGCACGAATATTGGTAAAGGGTTGGGACACACTGGAGGTATTTACACAACTCCCCCAAGGGGTCATTACCCACAGTTTGGGATCCCATATTATAGATCAATAGAAGCTGAGCTGATTAATATATATAGTTTTGTGGGAAAAATTCAGTACCAATTTTAATAACTTGAACCTCTGCTCATTTTGGATTCAGAAGTCTGGTGTGCATACAAAGATAGCTGCCATTCACTGAGTAGAATTGTCCACTGGATTTCTAAGCCAAGAATGAAAGATGAGGAGCTTTCACGACTTCCACTGACTCCAGTTCTGTATATCCATTAATACGTGCTGCTCCACCATTTCCAATGCTAATGAAATTTTCTATCTAGCTCTCACCATTCCTGAGCAATCAGAGCAGTTAGTTTTGGTGTCTGATATGTTATGTAGGCTTTCTATTGTCAAGTGGATGGTGTTAGGTAGGAGTCTTCAAGGAGGTGTGATCCAGAGCTCTCAGGTGCTATCCAATCACAAGTGGATAGTGTCAGAGCTCTGGCCCGGACCACCTACTTGACAGTAGAGAACATAATTAACCAATATTAACTGCACTGATTGGCTGACCAAACTATAGGCATCAATATTTTCAGCTTCTACTGCTCTATTATTTGATGTCTGCAGATTAGATGTATTTGTACAGGTTCATGTTAAGTGTAATATTATAGGTTGACTTTGTACAGCTCTGTCTTACAATTGGGCAGATAAGGTAGTTTAATACAAGTAAGGAAAATATTCATGTATCCAGCACTTCTAAATTTCATGGAGATCTCTTGGTAATGGTAAAAATTTAATAGTCCAATACCAAAATAGTTTCAATACCAAAATTACCTCTCCCCCTCTCTCTCAGAACAGACTATATTGCGCCTGTTTTGTTCGTGTGGATAGAAGTAAGCCCCATATATAGTTAGGTTATCAGTTTAGTTTAGCTAGTGGCTCAGACGAGCAGGTTTTCTATCTTGTTTTTGCCTGAAGTTAAGGCTGCATTTTGTTTTGTTTATTTTTTACCTGAAGTCAAGGTTTATTTACTTTCCTGTATGTTTTTTCTAAATAAACCAAGTTGCTGCATGTTTTGTGGCCCTGTCTTGACTATTTGGGTCCGCACCACTGATTCTACCAAGCTAACTTTCCTAATATATATATTGTCAGGGTCTGGGGTTGCTAGGTGGGGTGGCATAGACACAAAAGTCCAGTTTCTTTAGTCCAAAACAAAGCTAGAGTTTATTTTCACTCAAAAGGGCAGTACAAAAACGAAAGGAAACAATGCAAAAATAAATACCTGCCCGGCTAGGCTCTAACTAAACATAGAATAGGTTACCTCACCTAGAATAACAGAAATCTAAAAGCCAGTAGAATAATTCAGGACACAGCTCCAAAAATATGACCTCTCTGTTTGCTCTCCAGCCAAGCTCTGCCCCAAGTCTGCTGCTGGAGCTGGTTTCTTAAGCCTCCTTGACGAGGAGACTCTCTGCAGCTGAGTCGCTGCCGGAACATCCCCAAAATGTGGACTGGAGGGGGGTCCCACTACCAATCCTACCTGCCATTCCTAAAAATCCAGCCCAGTAACTGGAACTTTGAAATAACACTCAGCAGACTATAGTTATCTGCTGAGAAATGTTCTTTCTGGAGTTTTCTCATCTCATCCACCTTAGTAGTCTGGGTGAGATGTACACCCCCTCCATTACCTGACAAGCCATCGGTTTACAATATATTGCTCGCTTAATCCACCTCCGCCCCCGATCCTCATCGGCTGCTCCCCTCTGCCAGTCCCTCCACTGGTTACCCATAGCCCAGCGAATTGAGTTCAAGCTACTAACATTAACATACAAAGTGATCCACAACCTGTCCCCTCCATATATCTCTGACCTCATCTCCTGCTACCTGTCCACACGTAACCTCAGATCCTCCAATGACCTCCTACTCCGCTCTGCTCTCATCCGCTCCTCACACAATCGCCTCCAAGATTTCTTCTGTGCATCCCCCATACTCTGGGACTCCTTACCACGACACATAAGACTGACCCCCACAATCACAGGCTTCAAGAAGGCCCTGAAGACTCACCTATTCAGGAAGGCCTACAACCTCCAATAACACTACTATCACCACACCGCCATCTGTACAGTCTCCCCCTCTCTTTCTGTCTCTGCCCCCCTTCCCCCATAGATTGTAAGCCCTCGCGGGCAGGGCCCTCTACCCTGCTGTGCCAGTCGGTCACTGTTAGTATTATATCTACCTGTATATTTTGTGTATTGTATGTAAACCCCCAAATGTAAAGCACCATGGAATTAATGGTGCTATATAAATAAATAAATAAATAATAATAATAATAATAATAATAATAATATGTATAGGTATGGGGAGTTTTTTCTTTTTGCCATTCAGTTATTGTGGATGTCACTTTCCTCCCATTTTTCTCTCGCCCTCCCTTGGATCTGCTATTCTTTTCCATGAGTGCAATAGCTTCTTACTCCCCAATCCATCTTTATTTCCTGTTGCTTAACTGCTGCAATGCCAAAGGGATGTTTCTCAGTGTGTGTCCTTGTCGGTTTCCCTCTGTCTAAAGCACTTTTATTTCTGGTTCTTTGCTCTCTTCACACCTTCTTTGAACTTCTATGACCCTTCCTTTCAAGCCCTTAGTGCTGCTCCCTGTGTTATTACATTGGCCGCTCTCCCCTCCTATGCTGCTGATCCTCTCATTCCCTTGTCTTGTGGAGTATGTTATTCCTTTGCCGTCCTGTAGCTGAGCTCACGATATCTGCAGATGTTTTGGACTTAAGCCTGAAATGCTGATGTCATAGTGATGATGGGTCAAAGAAAGGCGGGTGAAGGAGGGGGCACCGGAGCCAGTTACAGAGCTGCGGAAATGGGAAAAAATATCTTAGTTTGTCTTCTTTCCCTAAAAAAAAAACTTTGTTTCAGTAGGTCTTTTTGACTCAAGCTACATTTCAGGAAACAGCTTAGAACAATAAGTTCTATAATATCAAAATCTTCCAACTTTTTTTGCAAAACCAATGTTTTTATTGTTGTTATCAAATCCGTTTCCTCATATACAAATCTATTGGGTCTGGTACATAGAATCTGATTGGAAAAGTCTTCACTGGACACTATAGAAGTCACTTCTAGAATAAGATATTTCTTCACATTTTTCGGTTTAGTAAAGTGTCTCAACAACTTCAGGCAACATATTGATTGAAAGTAAATTGTATCTTATTTCTTCCTGCTACAGTCATCTTTGTGTGTTTTACTTTGTTGATTTTTTTTTTATATCTGATCTAGGGAAATAAGATAAGATAAGATAATCCTTTAATAGTCCCACCATGAGGAAATTCAGTGTGTTACAGCCACATGGATAATACAGTAATATATTACAAGAAAGAAAACATACAAGCTCAGAATAGCAGATAGAAAGATACTAGGAGTCATAGCAACTAAGAAGAAAAGAAAGACTTCAGGATCATTTAGTTCTCTGTACATTTAGCCTGATGTAGATTATGCAGCTTGATCACGGTTGGGAGGAAGGATGTCCGATAGCGCTCCTTCTCACACTTGGGGTGAAGCAGTTGGTCACTGACAGTACTTCCCAATCCTATCACAGTCTCATACATGGAATGGTGGCTTTTCTCCAGCATGGAGCTCACCACGGACAGTATCCCACCACCTGTACTGGGTCCAGGGGGCTCCCCAGAACAGAGCCGGCCCTTCTAACCAGCCTTTCAAGTCTATTTCTGTCCCTGGCTGGTATGCTACTGGGGGTGATTGAACTTACCACAGCCTGTAATAAATCCCTATTGAAGACAAGCCTGGGTGACTTCAATAGTCTCCCGGATGTCATACACAGAGAATGGAGCCGGGAACAAACAGCCCCGTCCTCTGTATAGTGGACAGATTGGGTTACTGCAGCTTAGCTCCCATTTACTTGAATATTTTTAGCCCAGAAATCCCCTTATTACACAGATTTTAATACGATAATGAACCCACTGTCCACAATTAATTTTTTTCTTTGGTCACAACCTTAAATATGTAAAATACCATCAACACAAGAAATAAAAGTGGCACATAGAAACACCTATTCATACATTCAACGACAGAGAAGGACAACTATACTCTTCCACTATACAAACAGTAATATAATCCATAACACCATATACAATGACTGTATAGTGTACTAGATACAAGCTTGTAGAATATTATTTTGCTCCAGAACATACAAGAGAATACAGAGCTGATCAGTTCATGCACTAGCACTGCCGACACTAATACTTGTAAGCATCAATCCTGGATCATCTTTTCTCAGAACTCACTATTGTAAAATTCTTCATTTGGAAATGTATGAATGAATTGATAATTTGGTGTTATAATCCCCCTTGTCAAAAGTCTGTGTTCTTGCATATTTTGGTAGTGTCCTATCACCACTGACACTATTAGATTCTGATACTACTGATAAGAGGAAAGGTAACTTCTTGTTTTCAATTAAGCCGTATTCACACACGTGAAAAATGTCACATGTAAAAACAATAAAATTCTATGCGGTTATTCACATTAATTGCTTTGATGGACTGTCACAAAATAGGCATGTCCTGTTTTGAATGCTTTTCACGGATCCATCAATAGACTGAAGTTTATGAGGGATCCATGAAAGCGGATGCCTCACAAATGCAAAACAGCTGTGGAAAAATAAACAATTGGCTAAGGCCCCACGTGGCGTCCTGCAGCAAAAAAGCAGTCCGGAAAAAAACGCGGCAGCAACGCGTTCCCACAACACTTTTGACAGAAAGTTTGCAGGGTTTTCCATTGCTATAATTGACATGCTGCGAGTTACAAAACTGCAATGTGTCTGCAGCACATATTGTAACGCAAAGTGAGGATGGGATTCGCTAGAGTCCCATTCACTTTGCTGTAACTGTAAAACGCCACTTTTTTTGCACTGTTTCCATCATGTGGGGCCCCAGCCTTTATATGTTTTTCATGGCTGTTTTTTTTCCATTGCGAGTATAGCCTTAGACTAGAGCTACACAAATACTTCTTATAGGATTACAGATTGATTCTAACTTATCTTGCATTTCTTAGTTTAAAATCTTATTACATATTATGAATGTTATGAAGTGGCAGAGGCAGCTCAATGTCCTGTAATGTACTATAGTGTCAGACAAAGTCTCCATATAGGCCAAGTCTCATTCATATGTACACAAACCTATAAGAAAGAAGATGTTCCAGAATGGCTATCATATGGAGAATACTTGCAGTTACAAAAATGACTGCCCCTGAAAACGGCAGAGTTTGCTGCCAAGATGTCTTTGACCCCATTTACTTATGCAGTTAACCCAGCACAAATATATCTTCAACACTCAGACCAGACAAATGAGATTGATTCAGACCTCAGACTGGACACCTCAATCCCAGACCAGACCACTATAATTAATACATAACCCAAATCATACCCCTAAATTAATTTAGAAAAAAATTCAGACCCCAGACTCCTAAATTCACACCTCAGATGAGATTCCAAATGAATGCAGACCCCTAGACCATTACAGGGGTTTTTTCATCTCAGGATTTAAGTCGTCCTCCTGTCTCCTCCACTTCTGTTTTCAGTTCATTCTTGCATAGAGCACAGTTATCTCTGGAGTTACATACACAGATAACAGAAATGTTGTTTAAGAAACTTACCAGGTATATATCAGGGCTCAAAAACGGAAAGCTATATGAAGAAAAACAAGAGAAGAAAATATGTATGCCGGGAGCACGGACTGTATATGTGCCAGAATGTTAACTCCGTGTGAACTAGCCTGTAAAGTATCGGTTAGTGGGAAACAAATATAGTAATTGTGTTCAAAAGAAAATCTGTGTCTTAGGTCACTAAAACTAATGGTTAACCCCTTAACACCATGAGCTGTGCTATTATGTCGCACTGAGTGTACAGTTAACACTCAGGACCCTAATAGTAAAGCACAGAGCCGTAGCAGGCGGAGTTGTTATGCTATGGTATCACTGTGATCTTAATGACCTGATGCAAGAAATGGCCATGTAATTTTTTTAAAGCAGAGTAAATACCACAAAAACAAAGCACAAAAAAATCATTACAAAATTGTATATTTTCTTTGTGTGAACTCACCAAAAACACTAACAAAAGCCAATTAAAACATTATATGTAACCCAACTAAAAATATAACTCAGTGCATAAAGAATGAGCCCTCTTATAGTCATGTCAACAGAAAAACGAAGAATCTTGGAAGGCAGATAGAAAATATGAAAAAGTTGCCGAGCATTAAAACTACCATGCGTTCTTATGGGGTTAATGTAATATAATACAATATGTGGAAGTAGATGTAAGTGGACTATGAGTGTTTAGCACATGACTCTCAATATACAGTCAAATCTAAGACAAGCAGCATACTGTTGTGTATTAGGCCTACCCGAGCATGCAGCCTGCGGCTCTTCTAAATGGGGTTTTGATGCTTTGTTAAGTTCTTTCTGATAATTATAGAGCAGGTCCTATCTTACTCCATGATAACAGAACGGAACCCCCATTGAGCTCAATGGGGATAAAAGGCACTCAGATAACTCTATTGTCATCCTAATGTAATTAAAGTGCATTCCGCTAAAAAAATCGGACCACCCTCGACCTGCACATTCAGTTGTGTGCATGAGGCCTTAGACATAGAAACTGAACAGATTGGATGTCTGTTGGAAATAAAGAAAAAAAAATAATAGATTTATATATTTATAAAAAAAAAGTATGTGTGCAATACAGCAGCCATTTTGTGCAAAGAATCCAGGACCTGGGACAACCACCTGGGAAAACTACCTGACATGTTCCCTTTAATGTCAGCATACAGTGGGAAAAAGAAGTATTTGATACACTGGCAATTTTGCAAGTTTTCCCGCCTACAAAGAAGGGAGAGGTCTGTCATTTTTATCGTAGGTACACTTCAACTGCGAGAGACAGAATCTAAAAAAAATCCAGAAAATCACATTGTATGATTTTTAAATAATTAATTAGCATTACATGAAATACATATTTGATATAATAGAAAAACAGAACTTAATATTTGGTACAGAAACCTTTGTTTGCAATTACAGAGGTCAGACATTTTCTGTAGTTCTTGACAAAGCTTGCAGACACTGCAGCCGTGTTTTTGGCCCATTCCTCCATACAGACCTTCTGCAGATCTTTCAGATTTGGGGGCTTTGGCTGGGCTACATTGAATTTCAGCTCCCTCCAAAGATTTTCGATTGGGTTCAGGTCTGGAGACTGACGAGGCCACTCCAGGACCTTGACCTGCAAGTTGCCCTGGCTGTATGTTTCGTGTCATTGTCATGTTGGAAGACCCAACCATGACCCGTCTTCAATGCTCTTACTGAGGGAAGGAAGTTGTTGGTCAACATCTCACAACACATGGCCCCATCCATCCTCCCTTCTCTCTCAGTTGTTGATGTTGACAATCTGTTCATAATTGAATAATGTGGTTTGCAAGAGCCTAAATATTTATCAGTTTCCAAAACAGCTGAAAATGTATTTCTTACAAACTTTTTGTACTTTGATACTTCATCCTGCACATGATGGGGCCATTTTAGGATGGAAAAAACACCTGACAGGTTCCCTTTAAACTCTGCTTCATTAACACCTTAGAACAAAGTGTATGTGTGAGATATATACAGAGAAAGATCAACCACACAAAAATTTGATGTTACCTAGTGTCAGGATAGCAGTATACATGCAGAAGGATATTGAGCATCATGTTACCAGAGAATGCAAGTGTCTAAAAGATAAGCGTCCCAATAAACCAATCAGAGCACCATTGAACAACATTGTCTCCACCTATCCTTTTGAAATGGTATCCATTGATTTTCTGCATCTGGAAAAGTGCAAAGGAGGATATGAGTACATCCTTGTTGTAATGGAAGATTTTACAAGATTTGCACAGGCATATGCTACTACAAACAAGTCTGGTAAGACTGCAGCAGACAAGATATTTAATGATTTTGCTCTAAAGTTTGGCTTTCCAACAAAATTACACCATGATCTGGGAAGAGAATTTGAAAATCAGTTATTTGTAAGACTTGGGAAATACTGCAGAATTCAGAATTCTCATACAACTCCATATCACCCAGAGCAGGGGTAGGGAACGTACGGCTCTCCAGCTGTTGCAAAACTACAATTCCCAGCATGCATACTTGCTCTGCTATTCTTGGAACTCCCATGGAAGTGAATGGAGCATGATGGGAGTGGTAGTTTCACAGCAGCTGAAGAGCCGAAGGTTCCCTACCCCTGACCCAGAGGGTAATGGACAGGTTGAACGTTTCAATTGTACATTGTTGTCAATGTTGAGAACTCTTACGGAGGAAGAAAAGCAAGACTGGAAGAGCTCTTTGTCAAAAGTTGTCCACGCTTACAATTGTACAATAAGTGAAGCAACAGGGTATTCACCTTTCTACCTATTGTATGGTCGATCACCAAGACTTCCAATTGACATAAGGTTTGACACCCCAGTATTAGAGAAATACAAAACTTATGCAGATTATGTTACCATCTGGAAAAAGAGAATGGCAGAAGCTTATAAAATAGCTTCTGAAACAGCAAAGAAGTCAGCATGTAAAAGCAAGGAATACTATGACCAGAAAAGTCATGGTGCTGAACTTACTCCAGGAAGTCGAGTTCTAGTGAAGAACTTAAATGAGAAAGGAGGACCAGGAAAACTTCGCTCCTATTGGGAAGATAAGATTTATGTTGTTGTGAGAAGAAAACACGAAAACAGTCCAGTGTATGAGGTAAAACCAGAGTCAGGTGGCAACAGATCAAGGATGTTGCACCGTAATCTGTTATTATCTTGTGACTTATCTTCCAGGTGAACAGCAGGCTGCTGAATTGTTAGGCCAAAAGAGATCCTCCAAACCAAAGCGACCAAAACCAATATCACATGTAAGATATGAGACTGACCGTGTTGATTAAGAAGATGAAATGTATTCATTAAGTTCACCTACAACAGATAACTATAGCAGAATTTGAACCACAAAATTCATCAGGGATCTTGGCATCACCTGAAGGTCTACTGTCAGCTTCAGAAAAGTTGTGTTGTGAGGGAAAGGCGAAGGCCTGTTACACTTACTTATGATACCATGGGAGAACCAAGTAAGGTACCAAGAAGTTTTCATGCTAAGCAGGTAGTGACAACCATTAGCCAAGAGAAACAACCTGAATGGTACCTGTAGTGTTGTAGTGAGGATGCAGGTCTTCTGGAATAAGTCCACTATGAGATGGTTACTCTTGTAGATCAGAACACTTTATTCCATGCTCCATCATGGCTCCCTGTCTAACAACTCCTCCCCCTAAGCTCAGCTCCTCCTCCATTACTACCTCACTATTGCTAGGCAGACAAAGCGGAATAAGTAAGCAGAACAGAACATACAGAACATACTTATAACAACATCACAGTACCTACCACCAGCATATTTTCTGGAGAACTGTGAGCAAATATAAAGACTGTTTACCTTCAAAGCAATTGCACTGTTAAGTTTACAATTAGTTTGTTTATTTGGCAATGTTTCTAGTTATATAGAAACTGTGAGGTTACATGGTCATATGGTCATATTTAGTCAAAAAAAGTTAGACTTGACCAATCTCCACCTCATAAAATTAGGTTCAGATACTGTACTAGCATTGTTATGCATGGTGGTCCAATACTACTGAAAACCAGTACTAACATTGGCTCTTCTAGGTCTCTTAGCTAGCAACGGACCTAGAAGTAACTTGTGACATTTTATAGGAACATACTGTATGTCACAATGAGGCATTGACCTCTATTGGAGATATAACCACCAATTGATTGTTCTCAATTACTAAAGTGCCTTAAGACAATCCATATAATTGTGGAAATGCGGAATGTCGAGGACGACATTAATTTAGTAGGGAAGAATGTGAGATATATACAAAGATCCACCCCACAAAAATGTGATGTTACCTAGTGTCAGACTAGCAGTATACAGGTCCTGTAATATGACACGAGAGGTCTCACAGGTGTGTTTCTGGTGGGACACTTATTGTAGTCCACCTCAGATAGCAAGAAGAAGGGAGGTCCTACTCTCCATTTTGATGCATGTCCCTTATGATTATAGATAAAAGTTAATAAAGAATATAAACCCCCCCCCCCCCAACCACACCAGTGTCAACTCATTAGGTGTGCAACATATGGATTCTAGCTTACTGGTAGAAAACATTTCCCTCATGATACTGAATATGTATATAAGAAAGCCACAAAGCCACTCTTCATAGCTGAATCATTATTTACACCATACTGCTAATCCCTGGTTAGAGGTTTGGTTACAGTTGACTCCAGGCCCTGGTGGCAGAGCGGTCTTACCAGCTCAGACAATGAGTCATCCCCTTAGTTGTTCTTGTAGAGCCAGGGTGAGGACTCACTAATGCTGGGGCCTTGTGCCTGCATGTTTGTCATTTGCACATCAGCATTCCAATGACTCTTACGTTTGTTAGTGCACTTTGCGCTTACAAAACTAGGGCACTAGATGAGTTCCACATGTGCCCTAAGAGAAGTTTAAGATGTTCTTCTGAGCTGCTCAGTGGGTGTCCAGTGACAACAGAAGTTCATACGTTTTGTGATTATCCTGACATTTATATAGTACCAGCTACAACTTCCTTGCTAGTAATGTGACTTACGTTTTCTTTATATCTAATGCACACAAGTGGATAAAGGGTAACAAACATTAAGTGACAGATCTGCCGGGTGTCCTTCTGCATTCACCCCAATGTAAAAAATATATAATTGGAACTTTCTTCCATCATGTTTTTACTTTTCTGATAGATGACATCCGCCATGTTGTTTTACATTAGAATCAATGGGAACAGGCATAGGCAAAGGAGGCTCAGTCTGTATCTGTTACTCTACTACCATAAATGTAAGTTGCTGTCATCCTGTAACAGGTGACAGCAACAGACTGTATGGAATAATGGTAGTGTGAATGTAGCCTAACATATGGAATGTAAGAGGAAACTGCGGTAACCTAAGGAAACCCACTGACCATTGCAGGGGTTATCTGGTTTCTATCCTTAGAATAGGCTGTCAATATTAGATCTCCAGGGGCCCCATTGAAATCTGTGGGGCAACGCTGCGCTATCTACAGTTTGTATGGCGAGTGAACGACACGTATGTAAACAATACTGAGATCTGTGTTGTCTGGGTACCAGTGACCCATAGGATAGCCCATCAATGTTAGAAACCAGATAACCTTTAAGACAACATAAATATAATGAACTTCAAACATAAAGCCATTTATAGGTATCTCCTAGAGTTATTAAGCATTTTTTTAGCATAACACTGGAGTTTTAAGGGAACCTTCACACGGAGTTTACGTTCCGCTCATTCTGAACATAAACTCGTTCAGAGTGAGCGGCGTAAAAAACAGATCCCATTGACTTCAATGGGTGCCGGCATACGCGCACCACCCATTGAAATCAATGGGAGGCTTTTTTACCTATTGTTTTCAATGTGATACGCGTGTTTTTTACGCCGCTCACTCTGAACGAGTTTATGTTCAGAATGATTGGAGTGTAAACTCCGTGTGTAGGCTACATAACACAGTGTTTTGAGCTCAAGCCAAAAAATAATAATTTTTCATTCTTCTTGAATCCAATTCCAGCTTTGGCGTGATAAACTACAGTAATGTTTTTCCATATTGTGCGTTAAACAACCCTAAAACCTCATGCAGAAAACGTAGGTTGTTTTCCATATGTTATCCAAAATTATGGATCCGTGTAGATATTATATGGCCTCATACCATCTGTAGTTTTAATAAATCAGTGTCCAGTCCATAGGAACCATCCATAATGGGGCATTGTTAGGATAACAGATGCAGTTCTGAGCCAAGTGAGAACTGGTACTAGATACTCTGATCAAAACGGTTAATACGTCACTGTGTATCCAACACTTCCTGGGCCGCACCGACTACATCCCTGCAATGATGTTCACCAGAGCCCCAGATGATGGGGATGGACTTGGCAGCACTGCTGGGTAGAGTGGTATGGGTCGGGAAACACCAAACACACAGTGTGCCACAAATTACAGTAAAAACAGACACTGAGAACTCTTACCACCAGATATTTCGGTTAGCAGATCCAGAAGGCTATGGTGGGTGGTCAGCAGGTGGTAGCAGAGAGTCAATACATAGTCATACAGTCCAGGTCATCATGAGGGCAACACAGAACAGTGGGAAATCCAGGCAGGCCGAGTCAGTAACAGGAGTGGTGGAGCAGTACAAAATCAATATTCAGGATCAGAGGTCTAATGGCAAGCCAGGGTCATAAACAGGAGCAGGCACAGTACAAAAATCAGGATGCAAAAGGTAGAGTCAGAGGTCAAGGCAGGAGGGTGAGAGCACAGGCAATCAGGACAGGAGGAACGCTTACTACCAGGACAAAAAGTACAACTGAATAGCCAGCGACCCGGAGCCAGAGCCCTCCTTAAATAGGCTCCGCCAGCCGCTAAGCCAAAACCGAAAGTCCCCCGTCTGACTCAGGAGAAGACCAGCAACCCCTGAACAGTACTGCAGAGGTTCCAGCCTGCCTCCCGAGACCTGGTAGCAGGGGACTTGCGTGCACAGAAAAAGAGGGCTGGCAGTCTCCGCACAGCACTGCAGAGGCTCCGGCCCTGCTCCTGACAGGCAGTATTTGTGGTACAGACTCACCCATATAAGTGTATGGGATTATAAAAAAAAATTTTTTGTGGATCTGTGCTTATGGATGACATACTGATGCATACAGACATGGTTTTGTGGAATAGAGAACAATTTTTGATGACAGTAGAAACCACTACAATCGTGTACATGTAGCCTCAGAGGTAGGAGAGAACATTCAGGAACAAGAAAGTATGGTTACTTTGGGCTGTGCTTAGGAACGAGTAACAACATATCTCATGTTACTTTCCTTGAGGTGCTGGATGTAGATGCAGTAGTAAATATAAAGAAATAAAAAATACTATGAATATCTAAAAATAATAGACCATAAAATGACCAGCAATCTCAGAAACCTCATAAACCACACTGACCTATTCATTTCTATGGCCCCTTATTTACATGTAATACTGCCGGAAGAGAACTGTAAAGTTACATGTAAAATCGCAAACAAATAGCTGAGTCCAATAGTCCAAGAAAACATAATATAGGAGATCCAGGGACACTGGACTGCAAATACAGACATGGCCTGGTTTGTTTTTTTTGTGCTTCTTTTTTGTACTTTTCTATTGCTCCATTTCGGGAAACTTTTAGCTTATTAATTACATTTTTTCTTAGCACCGTGGGGAAAAAAGTCAATTTCACCAATTTTTTTTTAATGTTCTTAAAACACAGTGCACTGGGCATAATAAATGATTTGTTAAAGGGGTTGTCTACAGTTAAGCTTTTTATGGCCTATCCTGAGGTGGAATGGGCATGCAGCTTGTACCTGGACCGATCAGCTGTATGGAGCTCAGTGACTGTTAGTGACTGTCCTATAGTGATACAGGGTCTGAAGCAGAGACACTGCATGCCACCACTGTAGCTCACAGCCCATTAAAGTCCTTGGGGAGCTGAACTGCAGTGATGGCGCCGGGATACTTTACAATTATGCTGAATGGTTTGGGAGCCATCTGTCGGCCGCCCCACTGAGCTTAAACTCAGACAACCCCTTTAACTTTATTCTGCCAGTCAGTCCAGCAATACCATCTTTGTTGATTTTTTTTTTGTATGATCGGCTATAGTTTCTTATAGTACCATATGACTTTTTGAGAATTTTTTTAAAATACATTTTTGGAAGTAATTTGATCCTAAAACCTCAATTTTGTTTTTGCCTTTTATTTCCATTTTTTACAGTGTTCAACGTGCAGGATAAATAATGTTGTATTTTTATAGCATAGGTTGTTATAGATGAATCAATACCAAATGTGGCTTTTTTATTATATTATTTTTTTTCTGTTACAAAAGAAATTTTTGGAAAACAACTACATATGTTGTTTTTTTATTTTTTTATTTAATATTTTACATCATCTTATTTTAATTATTTTTAACATTTGTACTTATTCCCAGTATGAGACTTGAAAACTAGGTAGCACAATTGCCACTACTGTACATTGCAATATCTTCTGTATTGCAATATATTATACTTTACATAAAGTAATTCTAAAAGTGAAAATAAATCTATAACACTCTGCCACTGGTTAACTTATGATGCTGACGTGAGGTCCTTTAGTAACCCCCCCCCCCCCCCCGTCACCATGACAATGCAAGCACAGAAACAGCCCTTAGATGCCACAGTCATTATTGATGGTAGCATCTAAGGGTCCATAAACATGACCAAGTGTGCAACTAGGATGGGGGCCACATCTATAGGGACTTCCAGATTCATTCCGTTTCAATCACATGGAGCAAAATAGGATGTGCTCTATAATCATTCATGTTATCAGAACGGAATAGATGTGAATTCATAAACTTGGCCCCCAACTTGGATGCACACATGGTCCTGTGCATGAACCCTATGGGGTTGAACAGCTTTTAATGGTAATTTCACCGCTTTCAGTGATTAGAGGAGGATGCCAGCTATATGGACACACTTCCATGATGCACTATTGAAAATGAAGCATTACGAAGTGACCATTCACATCAATGAGTCTTCTGTGCAGTAAGGACAGGTATTCCAGGATGGAAGATGCACTTTGTAACTGCTCAATCATTACGATGAAAAGGGAAAAGCTTTAGACATAAGATATTTGCATGATGAAGAAAGTCGCCTTTTTCAACAATCTGCATAAAAGAAAACACAGATGGCCGAGATGTGCTGAGTGTAATCCACTGTGTGATGAATGATGGAGATTCTCATTTATCGTAGTAGCTGCAGATACAGAATATTCCCAGGGATCGGAAGCTAAACGCAAGATACAAAGAAGAAACAAGCACTATGCTCCAGTGTCATTGGAAACTGCTATGGTCAGACGGATGGCAGCTCAGAGGTTTTCTGGGAAGAACCATTTATATTGAAAATCTATGTTACACAATTCAATCACTTGCTTCCATCTATATCAAGCAACAAACCTATAGCAGCCCCTATATATATCTATAGCAGCCCCCGACAACACCTGAGAATATTGCTTATTTCTTCTTTCTTTCTTCTTACGTTTTGACTAGAGATCAGCAAGTAGTATTCGATCAAGTAGGTATACGATCGAATACTATGGTATTCTAAATACTCGTACTTGATCGAATACTACTCGCTATTCGCAGTAAAGATTCGATTCAGAACCAGCATTGATTGGCCGAATGCTATACAGTGTATAGAATTCGGCCAATCAACGCTGGTTCTGCAGCAGGCTCGTCTTTGCTAGCCGGGAGTGCTGACAGCTTGCGTTATGCGGGAGCTGACTTTTTCCTCATAGGAATGCACTGACCAGCGTTGATTGACCAAACGCTATACACTGTATAGCATTCAGCCAATCAACGCTGGTTCTGAATCGAATCTTTACTGCAAATAGCGAGTAGTATTCGTCTGTGACGAGGTGGAGTCTAAGATCGGACCACAGCAGTCTTCATTGTGGTCTGATCTTAGACTCCGCCTCGTCACAGACGAGCCTCTGGCAGAACCAGCGTTGATTGGCCGAATTCTGTACGCTGTATAGCATTCGGCCAATCAACGCTGGTCAATGCATTCCTATGAGAAAAAGTCAGCTCCCGCATAACCGCAAGCTGCCAGCTCTCCCGACTAGCAAATACAAGCCTGCTGCAGAACCAGCGTTGATTGGCTGAATGCTATACACTGTATAGGATTCAGCCTATCAATGCTGGTTTTGCAGGAGGGATGCTGCAATACTATCCTGCGGGTCTATCACTCTCCCCATGCCATGTCCTACTCCTTCCACTTGGCTTTTAGGGCCGGTTCACATTAGCGCTTGCTTCCCGTCCAGAAGGAGTCCGCAGGAGGACCCCCCCCCCCGAACGGAATATCAGCGCAACTGCAAGCGCTTTGCAGTTAAAGCACATGGACCCCATAGACTATAATGAGGTCCGTGTGCTTGCTCCGCACTGCGCGCACGAATCATTCGTGCGGGCAGTCCGCTGCAAGCACATGGACCTCGTTATAGTCTATGGGGTCTGTGCATTTTAACTGCAAAGCGCTTGCAGTTGCGCTGATATTCCGTTTGGGGGTCCTCCTGCGGACTCCTTCTGGACGGGAAGCAAGCGCTAATGTGAACCGGCCCTAAAAGCAAAGTGGAAGGAGTAGGACATGGCGCGGGGAGAATGATAGACACGCAGGATAGTATTGCAGCGCTCTTCCTCAACACTCCTCAACTGCACTTCGCTCCTCCTAAACACTCTCCTCCTGCTACTAGTGGACTTGGTGACTCTCCTTTAGTCAAATAGTGGTTCCCCTAAAAAAAGCATATTTTCCCATAGACTATAATGGGATTCGATATTTGATCGAGTAGTCGAATATTGAGGCTCTACTCGAAACGAATATCGAATCTCGAATATTTCACTACTCGCTCATCTCTAGTTTTGACATGTAGTATGCCAGTCTTACTATTCAGCTGCACTGCATGAGATGAGACAAAACTATTACAAGGCTCGGAGCTGATGCAGATTTCAGGTGCTATTTATACAAGTTTTCTGACATAAGTAATGTCAAAGAATTAGGCTATCAAGACTCCTCAAACTCCCTGTTCTCACCCCCTCCTTTCTACGAGGCCCCAAGCACTGGTGGAAACATCGGGAAATATGGAAAAGGTGCAAAATTAGCATAAACCAAGAATGTAGCTTTTTTGTGCCATAAAAGTAGGGGAGGTTTATTAAGCAAAATCTGCCAGAATTCCGGCAAGCAATGGTCTAATGTGTTGTCTGCCACATTTCTCAAGTTCTTTAGACTCTTTTCCAACTTACATGAAAGAGGCGTGTCCTGGTGGAAAGGGGTGTGGCTCCACTGGGAGGGGTGTGGCTCCACTGGGAGGTTTAAGTTGCAACTCCATGGACCAAGAACGTTTAAGCCAACTAATCAGTGGTTTAAGACTGTCTAGTCTAAAGTTGAAATGTCTAAAACTTAGGCTGGGGCTCCACATGCGATATGCCCGTGGCGGAAACACATTGGGAAAAATTGCAGCGTTTTATAGTACAGGCAAAGTGGATGGGATTCTAGCAAATCCCATGCACACTCTTCAGAAAAACCGCCATGCGCACAGGTTGTGATTTCCAAAAGCAGTGCAGTTTTGGAAATTGCACCTTGCCAATTAGTATCATAGATCAAATGACTTCATAAAACAAGTATGATAGTTATTTCAGAGTGTTTTGATTCAAGTTTCCAGCTGCAGTTTTTTGGAGTTTGTCGGTTGTTTATGCCATTCACTTGGTCAATGACTAGCCATCTATAGTTAATATGATTTCTGTAGCATGGGCATACAGTGCATCAGTGAAATGTCATCTCTGAATAAATACTTCTTAAAATACATACAAAATAATTTAGATCAAAACCTAGTATAACTAAATGGAAGAAAGCAGCAGAATCCAAATATAGAAAATCTGGCATTGACTACATAAGATTTATGGAACAAATCTCCTGTAGATGATTGCAGAAAAATCGCTAAAGCAATGGTTCCCCTAACATATACTTTCATGGTTTGTTGGCAGTACTGCCCTTATTAGATAGGGCGATGCGCTGCCAATGAACAATTATTTTTTTCCTACAGAGATCAGCAGATCACCCCAATGGTTCCGTGATTGGCGGCAATATTAGACAGGTTGATTATAAGGGGAAATATCACTCTGTATTCAGCTTCACACATAGAGCTCTGCAAGGCAGGGGTGGAGATCTGGGGTGTAGCTATAGGGGTGGTGCAGAAATAGTTGCTAGCGAGTCCTGAAGTCTAAAGGGGGACCCAAAGGTCCATCTGCCACATAAAATATATCATCATTCTAAGTGGTACATAGTAGGCAGGGGGCCCAAAACAGATTTTGTGTTGAGACTGACCCATGAGCTTCAAATAAAGCCTCTGCCTTGCTGGTTAATTGACTTATTTTCTTACTCTGTGTACTAGCAGCTTCTTATCTACAAACATAGCACTGTGCTGAGTAGAACGTATGAGCTGTAATTATTTAGCCAGAGACGTCCTGTAATTATTTAGCCAGAGACGTCCTTCTGCCTCGCGGCGCCTATCATGTTGTGCTGTGGAGCGGGGAGGAACTCGTTCCTCCCCGCTCCACAGTACAGCGCGATTGGCGCCGCGAGGCAGAAGGATGTCTCTGGCTAATGGTCAGAAACGCCCTTCTGAACATAGAGCACTACGGTACCGGCACCGTAAGCTCTTTACACCGGGCACAGATCGGGAAAGCCGACAGTGTGCTGAATTCAGCGCACTGTCAGCTTTCCAGCAGTATATAACACTGCATGTGCCCAAAAGTGGTGAAAGGTCCTCTTTAATCCAGATTAAAGACCATAAAAGTGGACCTGAGTGTTATACTCGCCTCTAAACACAGTAGGGCTTCACACAAGTTTTTTTGCGCTTAGAAAAATAAAATTCTGTGATATATCTGTTTTGGGGATTTTTGTGACTTTTTTGGCCATATACTTTTGTCTTGTATTTTTTCAGGCATGTTTTTGTTATAGACATTTCCATAGGAAAACATCTGAAAAAAACATTCCAGGCCCAAAAAGCCAACACTGGTTTGTGTCACTCTGTTATTAAAAAAAAAAAAAAAAAAAAGCACCATGCAGAGGAAAATATTGCAAAAATCACAACATTTTTACTAAACCCACAACCATCTTGTCTTTTTCTCATGATAAAAAAATGATAACAGAATTAGTGTCTGTTCACATTTACACTATTATTGTCTTTGTTTTGTCCTGCTTGTATCTTTGTACCAGATCTATTCTATTACAGAAAAAAATGGAGCCTGACAGACCCCATTGACTATAATGGGGTCCATTGCGTTCCCATCAGAGAGCCCGGCATTGTACTAGATAAAACAGGGCAGCATGCTTCACTACTTTTTCTGGCATTTTAGATGGAATCTGTGACGCAGGCTCCTAATAAAACCTAGCGCAGAGCCTCAATGAAGGTTTCCTCTTTGTAGGTTGGTGTAGTTTAGTAGGTAAGTGTCTCCCTCTAGTGTGCATAGATGGTAAGGAACTCAGAATATAAATTGCCATTATTTCTAGCTAAAATAAAAAATTACTAGGGGAGCAATAGGAAAAAAAATCTGTGGCCAATGTCATATAGACACGAAATGGATCGATCTCTGGAAATGGTAAATTTCCTACAGCTACTCAGTGTCTAGATCGCCATTTAGCTACTACAAGTATAGTAGGGAATTGAAAATACTGTGATTTCAAAAATGTTCTCATTTATGTAAACCGCAGCATGTCACTTATACCTACAAAAACTCTGGCGTTTTCCGTATAAGTATAATAGAAGAAGGTCCACAGAGGAATCCTCTGCGAAAATGCAACTAGAAGTCTCTGTAAAAAGAAACACATTTTTGAAAAAACGTAATGCGTTTCCTACACAGGCTTTCCTGCAGCTTTGGGCTGTGACTCGCTATGTGGAGTGTTAGGGTAAGTTCACATGGGGGTTTTTGGACCGGAACCTGAGGCGAAGATCGCCTCAGGTTCTAGTCCAAAATATGGGTAGCTGCAACTATTCAGTATTCAGACCCCTTTAAAATTTTCATTGCAGACATTTGCTAAAATCAAAAAAGTTAATTTTATTTCTCATTAATGTACACTCATCACCCCATCTAGACAGATAAAAAACAGAAATGTAGATATTTTTGCAAATTTATTAAAAAAAAGAAAAACTGAGATATCACACAGTCATAAGTATTCAGAGCCTTTCCTCAGTATTAGTATTTGCACCCTTTTCAGCTAGTACAGCCATGAGTCTTCTTGGGAATGAAAGTTTTTCACATCTGCATTTGGGGATCCTCTGCCACTCTTCCTTGCAGATCCTCTCCAGTTCCATCAGGTTGGATGGTGAACGTTGGTGGACAGCCATTTTCAGGTCTCTCTAGAGATGCTTAATTGGGTTTAGGTCAGGGCTAAATATGTATACATTTCAGTTCTTTTATGTCAAGATGGGGAGTTGTGTGTACATTAATGAGAAATAAAATGAACTTTTTTGATTTTAGCAAATGGCTGCAATGAAACAAACAGTGAAAAATTGAAAGGGGTCTGAATACTTTACGGACCCACTGTAGGAAGCTCTTATTACTTCTCTTATACTTTTCACTTCTGCTCAATCAAGTCCTGGGTTTGACTAAAGAAAAACGGCTAGATCATTCACTTTCATTCTAAAAAATAAAAAATATATGGCAAATATGTCACAGGATAGAAGCCGAGCAGAGACCTGGCGGTAATAGCCATGATCAGTTTGATTGAGTCCTGTGAGCAGTAATCTGTTTCCGTAAGTGTCAGGAACCTGTTGAAGGCTCTCAGATCTATCACTACTTTACATAGACAGTCTGTAATAGAAGTCTCAGTGCATTAGTACTAGCTTATATTGTACCAGTGATCCATCCCCCTTAGGTTTCCAGTGCCCAAGGGAGGTCTAAAAATCAAAGGTACACAGGGCCACACAGTGGCTCAGTGGTTGGCACTGCAGCCTTGTAGCTCTGGAGTCCTTGGTTCGAATCCTGCCAAGGGCAAAAAAACATCTGCAAGGAGTTTGTATGTTCTCCCTGTGTTTGTGTGGATTTCCATCCCATACTCCAAAAAAGATATACTGATAGAGGAAAAAAAAAAAAAGTGCATGTGGGGCTCACAATCTACATTAAAAAAAAAATCAAAGGCTAAAAAAAATCAAATAACCCCTTTTCATAGATCACAAATAACACATAAGGTATCTCCATATCCAAATATGATCTAACCATAAAAATATTTATTTATTATGCCATTTTGCCTCCTACAAATTTTTTTTTTTTATAAAAAGCGATTTAAATGTCAAACAAGCTGTAAAACGGTAACTAGAATTAAAGTTATGGGTGTCAGAATATAATGACCATATAAATGTGGTATTACTGTAAGGGGGAGTTCACACGATGTAACGTGCCGCGTGATGTGGCACGTATACGGCGTGTGAGACTTTACGCGCCGTAAAAGCTCCCATTTATTTCAATGGGAGCCTGGATCGTATACGCGGCGTTATTTTGCGGCCGTGATTTTGGCCGCAAAATACCACGGCATATACAATCCAGGCTCCCATTGAAATCAATGGGAGCTTTTACGGCATGCAAAGTCTCACACGCCGTATACGTGCCACATCACGCTGCACGTTACATCGTGTGAACTCCGCCCAAGATAGATAGCATCATTTTGGCTGAACAGTGAATGCTGTAAAAACAGAATCCATAAGAAAATGTTCACATGCGTTTTTTTTCTAATTCCACTCCATTCTGAATTTTTTCCAACCTTCATACAGATGAACCAAAAACTAAAAAAAAGTCTATTGGAAGATGGGGAGTAAATACGGAAAAAGAAGAAATGCGATAATACATATGGAGCAACTCAGTAAGTACGTCTTGTCCTCATGGCTGACGTTCCTTACAGTATTCTGCTTAATACACACACTATTAAGAATGAAAAATCTTGCATACTGTACAACTTCTCAGATATTTATATCTACTGCTATTTTTGGACCCCCTAGAAGTGAATGGAGAGAGCCATGTACAGCCACCTCTCGTCACAGTGGGTACGAGACAAGGATTAGAGGACACTCATTCTCCAAACAGGTGTGGGGCGCTCCTTACAAGGATATGCCATAAATGTCTGACACACCCATTGAACAATTGTGAACTGGATTGCTAGGTAAGGGCAATTATAACTATATTCATAATGATTATTGTCTGGTGTAAATCCACAAACGTCATCCATAGATAATACATAATAGCTTATTGAACATGTTAATGATTGTTCTCAGACTTGTCCATCTAGGTTGGTTGATTCGGGTTGATAATTTTATAGTTGTAATGGTATAAATATCTATTTTATGGTCTTAAAAACCTCCGGAGTTGGATATTTCTAATTAGTGGTGAAAATTGTAATGCGTAATGGTTTAATATCTATTGCCATCTTCTGGTCACAAATGATATTATACCAATCTTCTAGCAATTTCTCCCAGCAGTGAGTAACATGTTTATTTGGTTATATGCTCCCTACACCCTGTTGGCTCTGGTGAAGCTTATAGACTCAATACAATGGGGGGCATTTACTAAGCACAATGCACCAGAATACTGTCACAAATGTGTTTTTTAGTATAATTTAGAAACTAATGTATATTATGCGGTCATTAATGGATTTTAATTTATATGTTATGTTCAGTTATATCTATAGTGTAACCACCATAGGTGCAATTGACTGACATGCTACGACTTCCAAAAATGCAACAATTTTGGAAATCGCAGTATTCCACTGTGGGTATTTTTCTGCAATTCGTGGATGGCGTTTCGGCACATGAAACACGTAAAGATGAAAAAGCATGCCTAATGTATTGAGACAAATTCATTATGTTGGGTATTTTGGTTAATATGGCACAATTTGTATAATTTTCACTCATAAGTTACTGCTTCTTAGGACAGTGATAATAAATTTACATCCATATCTTTCATTTTGAGTTAATATTAGTTAGAAATAACATTGAAACATTCCTGCAACATCTCATGTAATAAGGAAATATCTGTGAGTTCTAGTTCCAGTATATACTTCTCATACTACAGCGCTTACTTGGTTTTATAAAGGAAACGCTGGATTTTATGATTTAAAGAAATGTGAGATTTTATAGGTTAGGACAGGTGATATATTAAAATATAAAGAAATTATATATTCCATAGTTTAAGAAAATACAAAATTTTATCATTTAAGTTGTGAGTTTTACTTATTTTATAATCTGGGTGTACACACGCTCTAAAATCTATCCAAAGACCACAGGTTAAGTTCCACTGTCTTATAGCGTGACATGTAACTGAGCCCCACATATGGTGGGTGGTGTGTCGCTTTAAATATAGGAAACTATAACCCTTTGATATTTGAGTAGTTTCCCACTTAGGCATGGCAGAAAGACTCAGACACCTACACTCACCGGCCACTTTATTAGGTACACCTGTCCAACTGCTCGTTAACACTTAATTTCTAATCAGCCAATCACATGGCGGCAACTCAGTGCATTTAGGCATGTAGACATGGTCAAGACAATCTCCTGCAGTTCAAACCGAGCATCAGTATGGGGAAGAAAGGTGATTTGAGTGCCTTTGAACGTGGCATGGTTGTTGGTGCCAGAAGGGCTGGTCTGAGTATTTCAGAAACTGCTGATCTACTGGGATTTTCACGCACAACCATCTCTAGGGTTTACAGAGAATGGTCCGAAAAAGAAAAAACATCCAGTGAGCGGCAGTTCTGTGGGCGGAAATGCGTTGTTGATGCCAGAGGTCAGAGGAGAATGGCCAGACTGGTTCGAGCTGATAGAAAGGCAACAGTGACTCAAATAGCCACCCGTTACAACCAAGGTAGCCAGAAGAGCATCTCTGAACGCACAGTACGTCGAACTTTGAGGCAGATGGGCTACAGCAGCAGAAGACCACACTGGGTGCCACTCCTTTCAGCTAAGAACAGGAAACTGAGGCTACAATTTGCACAAGCTCATCGAAATTGGACAATTGAAGATTGGAAAAATGTTGCCTGGTCTGATGAGTCTCGATTTCTGCTGCGACATTCGGATGGTAGGGTCAGAATTTGGCGTCAACAACATGAAAGCATGGATCCATCCTGCCTTGTATCAACGGTTCAGGCTGGTGGTGGTGGTGTCATGGTGTGGGGAATATGTTCTTGGCACTCTTTGGGCCCCTTGGTACCAATTGAGCATCGTTGCAACACCAAAGCCTACCTGAGTATTGTTGCTGACCATGTCCATCCCTTTATGACCACAATGTACCCAACATCTGATGGCTACTTTCAGCAGTATAATGCGCCATGTCATAAAGCTGGAATCATCTCAAACTGGTTTCTTGAACATGACAATGAGTTCACTGTACTCCAATGGCCTCCACAGTCACCAGATCTCAATCCAATAGAGCATCTTTGGGATGTGGTGGAACGGGAGATTCGCATCATGGATGTGCAGCCGACAAATCTGCGGCAACTGTGTGATGCCATCATGTCAATATGGACCAAAATCTCTGAGGAATGCTTCCAGCACCTTATTGAATCTATGCCACGAAGAATTGAGGCAGTTCTGAAGGCAAAAGGGGGTTCAACCCGTTACTAGCATGATGTACCTAATAAAGTGGCCGGTGAGTGTATGTAACCGTTGAAAAGTCGAATGTTACTCAACAAGATGGTGCTTACAGACTTTGCTAGGCCTTCACTTCCCCTCACTACTGTAGCACGTTAGTGAGTTTCACCTGGGAAAGACTCCGGACTATACTGTAGGTTGGAGCTTCCATGGCTCATTTGGGGTCTGTGAAAAGGTGAAAGGCAAAGTGCTGGAGTTCTGCTATATCAGTCCCAGATTCCTGACTTACGTGTGGTCCAGGACGGGTCTGGCATAGGCCTCAGCTCCATGTGTGGGTCATAGGCTTGTTACTGGCCCATAAAAGGCTGCAGATCCTGCACTTCAGGGCAGATCCTGAAAGGAGAGGAAGTGGCTGGGTCTGTCCTGACACTGAGAGCCTTGTGATACAGTACAGTGTGTGTGTGTGTGTGTGTGGGGGGGGGGGGTGTTGTGTGATTCATGTGGCTGGTAATAAGCTACATGTATAATTAGTATTTTCTGTTTAGTTAGCACTCAGACAAGCAGGATTTTGGTTTGACATTATTTTGCCTGAAGTTAAGACTGCATTTTATTTTGCTCATTTTGTGGCTGACATAATGGTTTATTTATTTTGCTGTTTTTCTTAAATAAACCGCTTTGCCGCAAAATTTGTGTCCCTGTCTCTGACTGGTTGGGTCCGCACCACTGCTGCTACTGAGCTACCTTCCCCACAGGCCCTTAAGGATAGTGCTACATACCACAATTTGCTAATGAACTACTGTGCAGTTTCGCTTAGTGTGCAGTCTCTCAGTGTTGCAGATGGGGCATAGGTACAATGAATAAGTCATCTCACAAATGACCACATCACCCAGGCATATCTTCCAGCAGCCCCCAAGCACAAGTCTAGTGGCTCTTCAGATCCTGCAACAGCTAACCAATGTCATTGTATCTATTTCTTTGACCCGGAGTCATGGGTGTCGCTATATGGGGTGCAGTGTTAGCAGCTGCTACTGGGTACTGGACCCTGAGAGAGCCGAAAAGATCTCATTGCCACATAAAAAATACCACTATTCTATATGGTACAAGGTAGATTTTGCATATTGGCACACAGTTCATCTTTGAATTCCGGTGTTTCATTCAGTCCAGTGCCACAGGTGTATAGCCTCCAGCCCCTAGCAATGTAGTCATCTTTATAGACATTAGTGAAAGAATAGGTCTTTCTAAAGAGTTCGGGAATTCCAGCATAGTCTGTAATAGGATGTCGCTGCTGCAACAAATCCATTTGTGAAATTTCTTCCCTTCTACGTATTTCGACATTGACTGTGAGGGATATTATTGAAAGTAGAAGTGTTTAGGAACCAGAGCAACGTAGCTACAAAGTGGGAAACCACATAAGTTATATGGGCAGATTTATGAAAACTGTCTCAGGTCGAGGCGCCACATGGTATAAACATTGCAGTTTGGCCATGGAGTAAACACAGAGGAAAAAAATATGATGTCTTACAGTCCCTGCAAAGTGGATGGGATTCTAGTGAATCCCTACCACATGTTGTGGAAAAATATGCACAGCAAATACAATTGCGGTTTTGGACATCGCAGCATATCAATTATACCTACAGAAATGCTGGTGGTTTCCCTATAGGTGTCATTGAAGAAGAAAATCTGCAGAGATTTCACTTTCTGTGAAAAGCGCTGTGGGAAAAGCCATGATATGTTGCCGCCATGGTTTTTCCTGTAGCGCTTTTTTGCTGCAGCCTGCTACGTGGGACCTTAGTCTTAAGGAACAACTGTTTCCGTTTCCTATAAGCTATTGTTATAGGTGCCTAAGAATTTTTTTCTTTAAAATATCTTAAAGTGGTTGTCCAATTAATTTTTTATTGATAATGAAATCAACAGGATCCGACACCCAGGAAGGAGCTGTTTGAAGAGCCTTCAGTGACGTACAAGCACCCTCTCCTCTTCACTATTTACATTGCATGCTGTTTGTTTCATAGTGAACATAAGATATTTGTTAGGAATAGATCTGGGATGTCTGCATTCACGACTGGGAGGTTGCCGGTCTACTCCTAGCACTTGTATGTGGGCAAGTTCCTTTTAGCTCTGTCTGTGTGTTTCCCTTTGTGGGAACAATTTGGGGAAGGCCATTATGCGCTTCAACTGTGTCCCAGTGCACAAAGCAAGGTCCTTTAAGGCAGGGTTGGTTGAGATTGGTGTGGAAAAACTTATGTGGCCGGCTTTGAACCCCTTTGGGATGACCTTGAACAGTGATTGTGAGCCCGGCGCTTCCATCCAACATCACAAATATCAATGTCTGACACCATAAATGCTCTTCTGGATGAATGGGAAAAAATTTCCTCAGACACTCCATAATCTTGTAGAAAGTCTTCCCAGAAGAGCGGAAGATGTTTAAACTGCAAAGGGGGAACTAAATTCATATGAATGCCTACGGATTTAGAATGAGATGTCATAAAAGCTCCTGTATGTGTAATGTCTACTTCGGGCCAGTATCTAACTGAAATGGATGTATTCTACCTAGCAAAATGGCGGTATGCAGCATCACATGACATGGCATTAGCAGCATAACAAATATATGGTATTCACACAGTAACAATAACCAGGTGGTATTTTCATGGTAACAGGCAGTTCGGTGCTAAACAGTGGGGCCCATAAAGATCAATGTTCCCTTTGTGGACAAGGGTGGTAGACTCATTGTCAGCTCTCTTAGACATTGGGATTGATATGAGAACAGCCATGTGAGAAGCCTGAGGTTACCTGGTGTCACAAACTTGATATATAGGCACTCAGTCCTGCAATATGGTGCTGTAGTAAATAATTAACAGGATTTCCACTTACGCTTACAAAAGCACAAAAAGCTCAAAAGCAACAGGTTGCCGACTAACAATATCTAAGAATAAAATCAATGTTCCTTGGGTTATTTGTTATATTAAGTACTCAGGGGTAGGACACAGGCAACTGTGTAAAAACAACATGTAGCCCCTTACTCCCCAGTAGCTTCATACAGTACATCCATCTCAAGTTTTTTGTTTTTATATTTCCTACCCACTGGCTAATACGGTACAAAAACAAACATTTTCCTTATTTTCTTTTAGCCATGGAGGATAAAAAAAATAGCCAGACATACATAATCTTATGTTTACACGGCGGAATTTGGTTTACGCCGTGTGAACATTCCCTAAGATTATGTATGTCTGGTTATTTTGTTGTTCTCCATGGCTAAAAAAAAATAAGGAAAGCTCTCCGCGTGGCTAGCCGCGACGGGATGCCGATGCAGTTCATGGGCCTAATCAGGAGGCAGTCTCGCGCCGCGGATGTCGCGGCTGTCTCAGAAGAAGGGGAATCTTGCTTCTTTTTCTCACTAGCGGAAAAAAAACTCTAGCAGGAAAAAAGTGGGTGGCTCCCATTCAAATGAATGGGAGCCTTTTTTGCAGGCAGATTTTGAAACTGATTCCATGTCAAAATCCGCCTGCAAAGAACTCCGTGTGAACATACCCTTATGGGCCACTAAACACAAAATCCAAACAAATAGAAATGAATAAATAATTCCCGATATGACGCCGCACCATCATCAACCAATTTTTCCTGCTCTTCTTTTCTTTTAGATCATAAATACAAAGCATGAAAAATAAATTAGAAAAGTAATATATTGTATTGATATATGTAGTTAAGGTGGAAGCATGCAGAGGGTTAATCTCTATGGTCTACCGAGGTATTTTGGAACACTTTTTAGGGGATCCTATAATAGAGGTGAAGGCCCAATGGAAGACAGATTTGGGACCGCTGTCAACTGCAGATTGGGGGGTTGTGTAGCTTCACCGAGCTCACTGCCTATAAATGCCCCTTGTATTTGTTCTTGGTACATAGAGTGGATAGGACTCTGTAACTGTCACAAAAAAAATGGGCCTTAGGGGAGACAACACTTGCCCGAGGTTTGGTAATGATAGGGCGGATCTCCTATACATTTCTTGGAGCTATAGAGATCTGGAGAGTTTGTGGGGTGATACTCAAGAGCCTGTCCATAGAGTCTATGGGGTTCAACTACAAGCATGTCCAAAAGTGGAAGTACTGGGCTGTTTCAGGGAAAATGAGGGGGTTTAGAAGGAACAGCTAGCGGTCTCGAAGATCTGTTGTCATGTCCAGAAAGCAATAGCTAAGCATTGGCTGGACTCAGTCCCGCCTGGAATGAGAGAGGGGATCTGGGCAATAAATCTTACCATAAGTATGGAATAAAAGGTCTACATGAAAAGGGGGCAAAAATTTGAAAAACAGTGGAGAAAATCTATGTCTGCATGGTTTCAGGTTTCTGCTACACTGCTCAGAGCTGTAATTTAGCAGTTAATCCTGCAGACATAACAAGAGATGAACTATATCAGGCATATTTTTGGTTTTATTCTTGGTTTTCAGGGTTTGTCCCATTAAGAGGGCATTACGGTACTTATGCAGGGAAATCACTACTATAACTGTCCTCCATATATAAATGGCACATTAAAGGGGTTGTCCAGTTCACTTCTGTTAATAACATTTCCTCAATATGCAAGGAGTTTGTATGTTCTCCTTCTGTTTGCGTGGGTTTCCTCCGGGTACTCCGGTTTCCTCCCACACACCAAAGACAAATTGATAGGGAATGTAGATTGTGAGCCCTATATGGGATAGTGACCGACAATATCGGTAAAGCGCTGCGGAATATGATGGCGCTATATAAGTAAGCATAATAAATAAAATAATAATAATAATAAGATAAATCATCAATAAGAGATCTGTGGGAGTCCCGCACACTGGACCCCCACTGATCAGCTGCTCGAAGGAACTAAGGTCCTTGTGAAAATGCCATGACATCTTTACTGTTTGTATTGCACACCATCTTTTTTTATAGCGACTGTGTAATGTAAAAACAGCCTTGTCATTTCTATATAATAAAGCTGTAATTAACCCCTTCCCACCACAGGTATTTTTCCATTTTTGTTTTTGGCTCCCTGCCTTCCAAACTCCATAACTTTTTTATTTTTCCAATCACAGAGCCACTGGACAAAATGTAATTTATAATTGCACCATTTAGTATTCTGTGTGATTTACTGGGAAGCTGGAGAAAAATTCAGAATGGAGTAGAACTGGAGAAAAACTTCATATGTGTGACTTTCTTACCGGCTTTGTTTTTAAGGCATTCACTCAGCAGCCAAAATGATAAGTCACCTGTATCCTATATTTCAATACAATTCAAGGCATACCAAATTGATATAGTTTTATTTACATTTTAACCCCTTAAAAAATCCAAAAGTTTCATGGAGTTGCCATACTGTGATGTAACATTTTTTACAGCAGCACATATTAAATGATGTAAAGAGCTGGACTTGTTGGAGGTGGTGAAAGGTTCTCTTTAATGGCTAACAATTACTGGTGGATTGTAAGATTGGGAGGGGGTGCTCTATGCTAAGATATGGGAAAACAAGGGGCGCAAAACTGTGTTGGCACGGCACCCCATCTGTCTGTATTCACCCTTGATCAGATCCTTTATTCTTAGCATCTCCCCATACAAGCTCAACTATTCCTAGCATATGGATACTTCACGCCTAGAATCTCCCTTATGTCAGATTCTTCACTACTAGGATTACCCGTATCAGCTACCCAAATTCCCCCATATCAGCTGCGCCTCTTCGAGAAAGTCGTAAACTATATGTCATGCTCTGATCTTCTGAGACCCTACCAAGACCCCTGGCTCAGTCCCCTAAGTGCAACCCAATACACGCGAGGAAGTACTATTATTTGCCTTGTCTGGTAGCAGTGAACTCCTTTGTGTATACACAAGTTGCACAGGCATATCTTCCCATGATCATACTTGCTTGTTATTTTGCTATATCCTCAATATATACCTTTCAGTCTAGCCTCTCACAAGCAGTGCAGATTTTAAACTTAATAAAGTCAGAAAAACAAACAATTCCCTCTGCTAGAGACGCTACTCACTTGCCACTGCTGCTACACTTTGTATGGCAAGTGAGTAGAGTGGTTCCTGGCAAAGGGGTTTGTGGAGAGTGTGTGGATGAGGTCTTAGAGTGGGTGTGAAGAGTGATTAGCGAGGAACCATGGTGTGTAATTATGGAGTTCACCCAAAATGTGGCTGCTATAAATGAAATGGGTGAAGAGCCCTGGCGTCTCACCAGTCTTTCTGGAAGGGGATCAGCCAAAGGCAGCAGTGGACCGAAAGAAAATGAGTCCACTGCTGTTGGCCACAGGATGGCCGAGAGCAAAATCCTGGTGTGAGTTGACCTCCTCAGTCCACTTTGGCTGGGTTTAGACTTTGTCGTTAAGAAGTAGAACTATGTGTTCACGCCTTTAAAATCACATTGTCAGGTTCTGAAGACCAAATCCTGAAGTTGCTACAAAATCCCTACACCTATCGACAATTGTTATGAGTTTCTGCTATGGATGTTATGAAATTGGATATACAGTTAACATCTTGGTAAGATGTCATACTGTGTCATATGTATGATCTGAGCTGTAGTAGGGCAGTAGCGTGGATTGGTGTAGGAACCTGCAGACAGCGAGGTGGCAGCCTTTAATGTAGACTTGGATGACTGCCAGTAGCTTTTGGGTTTCCTGTACCATTTCTTAGCAGATGTGGAAGTCTCTAAAATTCCTGGAAGTGAAGTCTGCAGATGTGCCAAGCAAATTCTTGGATGGTTGCCAGGTGGGCCAAATTGAAAATTCCTGGGCAGGACTTGTCTGGGAAAACTCCTGGGTGGAGCATTCATCCAGTAGAACAATTAGGAATTCCAGGGAGAGAGTAGTTTCCCCATGTGGGCCAATGTAAAATTAGTAAGTGAGTGGGTTCCCCAGGTGGGTGGTTATGGTACCAAGATGCTACAGAGCACCTGGGTGTAGACAGAATGGCACCAGAGAGAGTATTTGTTCCCATTTAGCCAATTGCCAGGGACAACTATCAAAAAGGAAGGGACTGATGTGAGGTAATGCAGATTCACACCTTGAATAGTTGGTTCATTGCAAATGGAACATTAAAATCCTTGACATGAGTTCCCCTGTAGGTACAGTAAGAATACAGCCCTAGCAAGTTGGTGTACCACAACTTAGCTTAGTATAAGCTGATGAGATGCAAGTACATCGAAACAGCTGTCCTTGGCTGAGAGACTGTATCTGGTAAAATCCCAACATCATTGCAAACAAAGGCTTTTGAGAATGTCAGCATGATGTTAAAGGATGCGCCCTCTGTAGGTGTGTTTGACTGAGACTATCCTACTAATAATATTATAAATGTGAAAGTTTGTGTGTTTGGATGTTTGTGAGTTTGGATGTTTGTTCCTCAATCACGCTAAAACGCCTGGACGGATTTGCGTGCAATTTTCCACAAACATAGTTTTCCCTCAGGATTGAGTCACAGGCTACTTTTGGTGCCACTAAACAACATGGCTTCCTAGCAGGAGACTCACAAAAGTAGGACTCCTAGCCCCAGCTATAGACTCACACACACTGCCTGGCATTTCCTGCCTCAACCTGCCTGCACACTCCTTACTGTCACCTCAGGAGTAGCCCTCACTCTACTCACTCACATAACACATCACATTGTCTGTATCACTACATACACAACACATCACATTGTCTGTATCACTACATACACACTCACACACACTGCCTGGCATTTCCTGCCTCAACCTGCCTGCACACTCCTTACTGTCACATCAGGAGAAGCCCTCACTCTACTCACTCAAATTTTACATATCGCTTTCCACATTGTCTGTATCACGACATACACAATACAACACATCACATTGTAATTACATGTATCTCCTATCACTGCTATATACAGTACCTGATACATATATACTCCTGTACACAGGCTGTATATACTATATATTACATGTATCTCCTATCACTGCTATATACAGTACCTGATACATATATACTCCTGTACATAGGCTGTATATACTATATAATTACATGTATCTCCTATCACTGCTATATACAGTGCCTGATACATATATACCCCTGTACACAGGCTGTATATACTATATAATCAGGCTCGGACTGGCCCACCGGTGTACCGGGGAATCCCCCGGTGGGCCCCCCGAGCCCTGACTTAAAGTTTTGATTTTTACCAATGCAGATGCATTGGTCGGGGCCCGATCGGGATGGCCAGGGGCCCCAACCGGGCACCTGGCCAATGCATCTGCCTCCACACACAGGGGCCCCCATTAGCTGATGCTGAAGAAGTACACATCGGAGGACAACGTGTCTTTCTTCAGCATCAGCTAATGGCTTCTCCCTTCACTTACCTGCAGCTGCTGTCCTGTGAGATCTCCCCTGCTGCACGCACGCACTTCCTCCCCCTCCCCCCTCCTCCTCACACTGAGTCCTGTTACATCGCAGCGTGTGGGGAGGACAGGGAGCCGACTGCTGCTGGAATAGGTGAGTAAACTCTTTGTAAAACCTGTATGTTTAATATGTATATATGTACATTTGTGTAAAGTATGTGTCTTGTATACTGTGTGAGTACTGTATGTTTGTATACAGGTATGTGTGAGTATATACTGTATGCTATAATAATGTGTATGTATATATGTGTGTGTGTGTGTGTGTATATATAGTATTCATACAAGTATATATATGACTTATATGGTATATGAATGTATATAAATGTATATGTGCTATAGTATTGTATGTGTATATTGTATTGTATATGTGTGAGTATATATGGTATATGTTTAAGGCCTGGTTCACATCTGCGTTCGGTGATCTGTTTGGGGAGTCTGCATGGGAACCCCCTCCCCCTTCCCCCTGAACGGATTACCAAACGCATTAGCAAGCGGTGTGCAGTGAAAGTACGCGGACCGCATAGACTATAATGGGGTCCGTGTGCTTTCCACGCGGTGTCCGCATGAGTCATGTAGACAGGAAAGTAGATTGTAAAGTACTTTTCTGTCCGCATGTTGTATGCAGACACCGCACGGAAAGCACATGGACCCCATTATAGTCTATGTGTGCTTTCACTGCATACCACTTGCTAATGCGTTCGGTAGTCTGTTTGGGAGGGTCCCCATGCGGACTCCCCGAATGGATTACTGAACGCAGATGTGAACCAGGCCTGAGTGTGTAGGTATATAGTGAGTGCAATCCCATCCACACATTGCAGAAAAACACACACGGCGGACACACTGCAATTTCCAAAACTGTTGCGGTTTTGGAAATTGCAGCATGTCACTTATATCTACAGAAACACCTGCAGTTTCCCTATAGGTATAAGGCTAAGTTCACATGGGGTTTTTTGGTCCGGAACCTGAGGCAGAGGCCGCCTCAGGTTCCGGACCAAAAATCGGGTAGCCGCGACTGGATGCATCGGCATCCAGTCACGCACTCTGCTCCAGATTAGGCCCAATAAATGGGCCTAGATGGGAGGAGGGAGTGTCTTCAGGCTGAATCGCGAGGCGAAACGACCTGAAGAATGAGCACCACGCTTCTTTTTCTGGGAGCTGGAACAAACCGGCTCCCGGAAAAAAAGAACTGACCGGCTCCCATTGATTTCAATGGGAGCCATCTTTTTGGTCAGGATTTTGAGGCAGATACGGCCTCAAAATCCTGACCAAAAATCCCCGCGTGAACTTACCCTAAAGGAAACAAAGTCCTCAGAGGAAACCTCTGCGGAGTTTCTGCAATAAGCGCTGCAGGAAAAACTGATGTGTTGCCGCCGGGGTTTTTTCCGCAGCGCTTTTTGCTTTGTCTTGCTACATGGGGCTTTAGCCTGACGCTGGGTTCACACTAGCGTTCAGCAGTCCGTTCTCAGCTTTCCGTCTTCTGCATGTAGAAGACAGAAAGCTGTCAGACCGGGTGCGGCGGTGTGCGTTTTATGCTCTCCGCCGCAAAACCGTTTAACCGCTAAGGACAGATGAGTATTCTTTTTTTATTTATTTGTTTTTTTATTTTACACCTCCCTCCCACCACATGGGTTGCTCCAATTCCTGGACAACCACTTTAAAGGATGTATCCATCTTTCTAATATTGAAGGTCTGTTATTAGGATAGGCCATCAATATTACATCTGCGATGATACAACAGCCAGGACCTCTGCAGATCAGCTTTTCCAGGACACTTCAGCTACGGGTAATGGTAACATTTCTAGGAGCCATGCTGTTCACTTGCCATACAGGCTGTAGCAGTAGGTATATGTAGTGCGCATGGTATAGTGCGTGAGTAGCATGGCTCCCAACATGTTATTACCTTTAACCGCCCTGTCTCGGTACCGCTGATCTGCAGGGTCCTGGCGGTGGGCCCCTAGAAACAATTCCACTGGTGGGCCCTAGACATCCCAGTCCGACCCTGTATATAATTACATGTATCTCCTATCACTGCTATATACAGTACCTGATACATATATACTCCTGTACACAGGCTGTATATACTATATAATTACATGTATCTCCTATCACTGCTATATACAGTAACTGATACATATATACTCCTGTACACAGGCTGTATATACTATATAATTACATGTATCTCCTATCACTGCTATATACAGTGCCTGATACATATATACCCCTGTACACAAGCTGTATATACTATATATTACATGTATCTCCTATCACTGCTATATACAGTGCCTGATACATATATACTCCTGTACACAGGCTGTATATACTATATAATTACATGTATCTCCTATCACTGCTATATACAGTGCCTGATACATATATACTCCTGTACACAGGCTGTATATACTATATAATTACATGTATCTCCTATCACTGCTATATACAGTGCCTGATACATATATACTCCTGTACACAGGCTGTATATACTATATAATCACATGTATCTCCTATCACTGCTATATACAGTGCCCGATACATATATACTCATGTACACAGGCTGTATATACTATATATTACATGTATTACCTATCACTGCTATATACAGTGCCTGATATATATACTCCTATACACAGACTGTATATACTATATATTACATGTATCTCCTATCACTGCTATATACAGTACCTGATACATATATACTCCTGTACACAGGCTGTATATACTATATATTACATGTATCTCCTATCACTGCTATATACAGTGCCTGATACATATATACTCCTGTACACAGGCTGTATATACTATATATTACATGTATCTCCTATCACTGCTATATACAAATCAAATCAAATCAAATCAAATCAAAAAAGCTTTATTGGCACGTCCGAATAGATATTTGGCATTGCCAAAGCTAGTAGAGTGGGGGGGGGGGAGTTGGACTCGGGTGGGTGGTGGGGGTGGTGTGGGTGGTTTGGGGTATAACAGTCCATGGAGTCTCATCTTCCTCTTCGTTGGTGACCGTTATATGGGGAGGTGGGGTGGGGCGGGGCGGTTGGTTTGGGGTATAACAGTCCGTGGAGTCTCATCTTCCTCTTCGTTGGTGACCGTTATATGGGGAGGTGGGGTGGGGCGGGGCGGTTGGTTTGGGGTATAACAGTCCGTGGAGTCTCATCTTCCTCTTCGTTGGTGACTGCTATATGGGGAGGTGGGGTGGGGTGGGGTGGGGCGGGTGTTTTGGGATAAATATAACAGTCCGTGGAGTCTCATCTTCCTCTTATTTGGTGACAGCTGGACACGTATTGGGCAGCGATCTCCACAGTGGCCTCTTCTTCTCCCAGTAGGATGTAGAGTTTCCTCTTCTCGTCTGCAGATATGAAGTCTGGGATGTGGGCAGAGAGTCTTTGGTAGTAGACGGCCCTCACAGCTGAGTATTTGGTGCAGTGTAGCAGGAAGTGGGTCTCGTCTTCTAGGACCCCCTGGTCACAGTGCTGGCACAGTCTGTTCTCCCGTGGCTTGTACGTCTGCCTGTATCGCCCCATCTCTATCTCTAGGTTGTGGGCGCTCAGTCTGTACCGGCTCAGGGTCTGTCTGTGCTTGGGGTGGCGTATTCTCTCCAGGTAGGTGGCCATGGTGTAGTCCCTTTGTAGGGATTGGTACACGGTGAGTTTCTTGGAGTTATTTATTTCGTTTCTCCATTCTTTAATGTACCGCTCTCTGTTTGCCTCTGTGGTCGCCTTTATTTCGGCCTTGGTTATCATCTGTTGGTGTTTTTGGTTTGGTGGTTGGCTGTTGTTTGGTTGGTGAGTGTCTGGTTTGCTCAGGTGGATTAGCCATGCTTGGTGGTGGTAGGAGTCAGGCTTGCTCCCCTGGATGTGTGCCTGGAAAGCTAGCGCCCTCTTCTGTATGTATACAGTGCCCGATACATATATACTCCTGTACACAGGCTGTATATACTATATATTACATGTATTACCTATCACTGCTATATACAGTGCCTGATACATATATACTCCTGTACACAGGCTGTATATACTATATATTACATGTATTACCTATCACTGCTATATACAGTGCCTGATACATATATACTCCTGTACACAGGCTGTATATACTATATATTACATGTATCTCCTATCACTGCTATATACAGTGCCTGATACATATATACTCCTGTACACAGGCTGTATATACTATATATTACATGTATCTCCTATCACTGCTATATACAGTGCCTGATACATATATACTCCTGTACACAGGCTGTATATACTATATATTACATGTATTACCTATCACTGCTATATACAGTACCTGATACATATATACTCCTGTACACAGGCTGTATAACACATCACATTGTCTGTATCACAACATACACAATATAACACATCAAATCATATTTGCTAGCCCACCAAACTTTTTAAAGCACTTTTACAGTTTCACACATCTGTGTCCGCCCAATACTCAACTCACCGCAGACGAAGTCGCAGGTAAAAGCTAGTGTCTTCCTAATTGCATCATGGAAGATAGACTTGCACATTCTCAGTCAGCGCCCTCTATTGGTGTGCATACTTGAGGCACTGGCATCCTAATTACATCATGGAAGTCAGATTTGCATATTCTTCCTAAGTATTGTGGGTTATAGTATATGCTTTATGATGTGTTGCTTGCATAATGTCTCTTTAGTTAGTACAGGTCATTGCACAGTCAGTGTTGTAGCATTTTCTTGAAGATGGATGCAATGTAATGATTACACAACTAAGTTGAACCCATGAGTTGCACCACAGGGGAACTTGAGCATTGCTCTCCCATGGTGCGGCATGTTGATGTCAGGCGTTACCCCAGCCAGCTATAGCATGAGACGACTCTCCGTTTAAGGGCCATTTCTGCCCTATTGAGTCTTCTTGAGTCCACAGGCACGAAGTCCACGGTTTCCATAAAGAATTTAACATATAGATTCATCTGAAAAGAGAACAGTTTTCAATTTTGCAATTTTCAGTCCATCTTAAATTAGCTTTAACCCAGAGAAGACAGCGGTGTTTTTTTTGCATGATACAGCTTTAAATTGCATTTGTGGATTGCACAGTGAATTGTACTCACAGGTATTAATACCACTTTTCCTGCCTTTTGTTAACTCTGTCCCAACTTTGTTGAGCAGTGTTGCTGCCATCAATTTCTAAATATGGTTGCATGAGATTTATATATCATTGCATTTTTGTGTACGTTATATTTTACACAGTGTCCAAATGTTTTGTTTGTTTTTTTAAGTGGAGTAATAAAATAGAAAGCATCATATTGCCATCCTGGATACCACAATGCCCACTGCTCCACTATTTATTGGCTGTGCAATATCCTTTACTGAGACGCACCTCGGGGGCTATATAACAGAAGGTACTTGTCCAGTGGCGTAACTACCGTGGTAGCAGCAGTAGCAGCTGCCACAGGGCCCGGGCCATTAGGGGGCCCGGTGACATCCGCTACCGCTGCGGTTTTTTTTCAATAGGCAGTTACGGGCCCTATTCACTTGCCGATCCTGGCTGGGCCGGGATCGGCAAGTGACACTGCGGGCCCCACAAAGGCTATCATTATACTCGGGGGTCTTTGCAGACCCCTGAGTATAATGACCGGCGGATCGGGAGAGGTAATAAACATAAAAAACTGTTACTTACCTCTCCGCGATCCTGCCAGGCCTCCGTCCTACTGTTGTCTGACGTCTCTGACGTCTCTGTTGTCATGTGACGTCCGACGTCATTAACGAAGGACGCGAGCGCTGGTCAGCACAGGAGGACAGCGCAGGAGCCGGGGAACAGGTAAGAAGCAACAGTGTTTGTTTTTTTTTAATGTTTTTATTCCCCGGGTCTCCGATTATTATACTCTGGGGTCTGAAAAGACCCCAGAGTATAATAATTGTTTATGGGTGTCCACAGAGGGACATAATACTGTGTGCAGGGTCCACTATTGGGGTTAATACTGTGTGCAGGGGACACTATTGTAGTTAATACTGTGTGCAGGGGCCACTATTGGGGTTAATAGTGTGTGCAGGGGCCACTATTGGGGTTAATACTGTGTGCAGGGGACACTATTGGGGTTAATACTGTGTGCAGGGGCCACTATTGGGGTTAATACTGTGTGCAGGGGACACTATTGGGGTTAATACTGTGTGCAGGGCCACTGTTGGGGTTAATACTGTGTGCAGGGGACACTATTGGGGTTAATAGAGTGTGCAGGGGCCACTATTGGGGTTAATACTGTGTGCAGGGGCCACTATTGGGGTTAATACTGTGTGCAAGGGACACTATTGGGGTTAATACTGTGTGCAGGGGACACTATTGGGGTTAATACTGTGTGCAAGGGACACTATTGGGGTTAATACTGTGTGCAGGGGACACTATTGGGGTTAATACTGTGTGCAGGGGACACTATTGTAGTTAATACTGTGTGCAGGGGCCACTATTGGGGTTAATAGTGTGTGCAGGGGCCACTATTGGGGTTAATACTGTGTGCAGGGGCCACTATTGGGGTTAATAGAGTGTGCAGGGGCCACTATTGGGGTTAATACTGTGTGCAAGGGCCACTATTGGGGTTAATACTGTGTGCAAGGGACACTATTGGGGTTAATACTGTGTGCAGGGGCCACTATTGGGGTTAATACTGTGTGCAAGGGACACTATTGGGGTTAATACTTTGTGCAGGGGCCACTATTGGGGTTAATACTGTGTGCAAGGGACACTATTGGGGTTAATACTGTGTGCAGGGGCCACTATTGGGGTTAATACTGTGTGCAGGGGACACTATTGGGGTTAATACTGTGTGCAGGGGACACTATTGGGGTTAATACTGTGTGCAGGGGACACTATTGTAGTTAATACTGTGTGCAGGGGCCACTATTGGGGTTAGTAGTGTGTGCAGGGGCCACTATTGGGGTTAATACTGTGTGCAAGGGACACTATTGGGGTTAATAGTGTGTGCAAGGGACACTATTGGGGTTAATACTGTGTGCAGGGGCCACTATTGGGGTTAATACTGTGTGCAGGGGACACTATTGGGGTTAATACTGTGTGCAGGGGCCACTATTGGGGTTAATACTGTGTGCAAGGGACACTATTGGGGTTAATACTGTGTGCAGGGGCCACTATTTGGGTTAATACTGTGTGCAGGGGACACTATTGGGGTTAATACTGTGTGCAGGGGCCACTATTGGGGTTAATACTGTGTGCAGGGGACACTATTGGGGTTAATACTGTGTGCAGGGGCCACTATTGGGGTTAATACTGTGTGCAGGGGACACTATTGGGGTTAATACTGTGTGCAAGGGACACTATTGGGGTTAATACTGTGTGCAGGGGACACTATTGGGGTTAATACTGTGTGAAAGGGACACTATTGGGGTTAATACTGTGTGCAGGGGCCACTATTGGGGTTAATACTGTGTGCAGGGGCCACTATTGGGGTTAATACTGTGTGCAGGGGACACTATTGGGGTTAATACTGTGTGCAGGGGCCACTATTGGGGTTAATACTGTGTGCAGGGGACACTATTGGGGTTAATAGAGTGTGCAGGGGCCACTATTGGGGTTAATACTGTGTGCAAAGGCCACTATTGGGGTTAATACTGTGTGCAAGGGACACTATTGGGGTTAATACTGTGTGCAGGGGCCACTATTGGGGTTAATACTGTGTGCAAGGGACACTATTGGGGTTAATACTGTGTGCAGGGGCCACTATTGGGGTTAATACTTTGTGCAAGGGACACTATTGGGGTTAATACTGTGTGCAGGGGCCACTATTGGGGTTAATACTGTGTGCAGGGGACACTATTGGGGTTAATACTGTGTGCAGGGGACACTATTGGGGTTAATACTGTGTGCAGGGGACACTATTGGGGTTAATACTGTGTGCAGGGGACACTATTGGGGTTAATACTGTGTGTAGGGGCCACTATTGGGGTTAATACTGTGTGCAGGGGCCACTATTGGGTTAATACTGTGTGCAGGGGACACTATTGGGGTTAATACTGTGTGCAGGGGCCACTATTGGGGTTAATACTGTGTGCAGGGGACACTATTGGGGTTAATACTGTGTGCAGGGGACACTATTGGGGTTAATAGAGTGTGCAGGGGCCACTATTGGGGTTAATACTGTGTGCAAGGGCCATTATTGGGGTTAATACTGTGTGCAAGGGACACTATTGGGGTTAATACTGTGTGCAGGGGCCACTATTGGGGTTAATACTGTGTGCAAGGGACACTATTGGGGTTAATACTGTGTGCAAGGGACACTATTGGGTTAATACTGTGTGCAGGGGACACTATTGGGGTTAATACTGTGTGCAGGGGCCACTATTGGGGTTAATACTGTGTGCAGGGGCCACTATTGGGGTTAATACTGTGTGCAGGGGACACTATTGGGGTTAATACTGTGTGCAGGGGACACTATTGGGGTTAATACTGTGTGCAGGGGACACTATTGGGGTTAATAGAGTGTGCAGGGGCCACTATTGGGGTTAATACTGTGTGCAGGGGCCACTATTGGGGTTAATACTGTGTGCAAGGGACACTATTGGGGTTAATACTGTGTGCAAGGGACACTATTGGGGTTAATACTGTGTGCAGGGGCCACTATTGGGGTTAATACTGTGTGCAAGGGACACTATTGGGGTTAATACTGTGTGCAGGGGACACTATTGGGGTTAATACTGTGTGCAGGGGACACTATTGGGGTTAATACTGTGTGCAGGGGACACTATTGGGGTTAATACTGTGTGCAGGAGCCACTATTGGGGTTAATACTTTGTGCAGGGGACACTATTGGGGTTAATACTGTGTGCAGGGGACACTATTGGGGTTAATACTGTGTGCAGGGGACACTATTGGGGTTAATACTGTGTGCAGGGGACACTATTGGGGTTAATACTGTGTGCAGGGGCCACTATTGGGGTTAATACTGTGTGCAGGGGCCACTATTGGGGTTAATACTGTGTGCAGGGGACACTATTGGGGTTAATACTGTGTGCAGGGGACACTATTGGGGTTAATACTGTGTGCAGGGGACACTATTGGGGTTAATACTGTGTGCAGGGGCCACTATTGGGGTTAATACTGTGTGCAGGGGCCACTATTGGGGTTAATACTGTGTGCAGGGGACACTATTGGGGTTAATACTGTGTGCAGGGGACACTATTGGGGTTAATACTGTGTGCAGGGGACACTATTGGGGTTAATACTGTGTGCAGGGGACACTATTGGGTTAATATTGTGTGCAGGGGACACTATTGGGGTTAATACTGTGTGCAGGGGACACTATTGGGGTTAATACTGTGTGCAGGGGACACTATTGGGGTTAATAGAGTGTGCAGGGGCCACTATTGGGGTTAATACTGTGTGCAGGGGCCACTATTGGGGTTAATACTGTGTGCAAGGGACACTATTGGGGTTAATACTGTGTGCAAGGGACACTATTGGGGTTAATACTGTGTGCAGGGGCCACTATTGGGGTTAATACTGTGTGCAAGGGACACTATTGGGTTAATACTGTGTGCAAGGGACACTATTGGGTTAATACTGTGTGCAGGGGACACTATTGGGGTTAATACTGTGTGCAGGGGACACTATTGGGGTTAATACTGTGTGCAGGGGCCACTATTGGGGTTAATACTGTGTGCAAGGGACACTATTGGGGTTAATACTGTGTGCAGGGGACACTATTGGGGTTAATACTGTGTGCAGGGGACACTATTGGGGTTAATACTGTGTGCAGGGGCCACTATTGGGGTTAATAGTGTGTGCAGGGGCCACTATTGGGGTTAATACTGTGTGCAGGGGCCACTATTGGGGTTAATAGAGTGTGCAGGGGCCACTATTGGGGTTAATACTGTGTGCAAGGGCCACTATTGGGGTTAATACTGTGTGCAGGGGCCACTATTGGGGTTAATACTGTGTGCAGGGGACACTATTGGGGTTAATACTGTGTGCAGGGGCCACTATTGGGGTTAATACTGTGTGCAGGGGACACTATTGGGGTTAATACTGTGTGCAGGGGACACTATTGGAGTTAATACTGTGTGCAGGGGACACTATTGTAGTTAATACTGTGTGCAGGGGCCACTATTGGGGTTAGTAGTGTGTGCAGGGGCCACTATTGGGGTTAATACTGTGTGCAAGGGACACTATTGGGGTTAATAGTGTGTGCAAGGGACACTATTGGGGTTAATACTGTGTGCAGGGGCCACTATTGGGGTTAATACTGTGTGCAGGGGACACTATTGGGGTTAATACTGTGTGCAGGGGCCACTATTGGGGTTAATACTGTGTGCAAGGGACACTATTGGGGTTAATACTGTGTGCAGGGGCCACTATTGGGGTTAATACTGTGTGCAGGGGACACTATTGGGGTTAATACTGTGTGCAGGGGCCACTATTGGGGTTAATACTGTGTGCAGGGGACACTATTGGGGTTAATACTGTGTGCAGGGGCCACTATTGGGGTTAATACTGTGTGCAGGGGACACTATTGGGGTTAATACTGTGTGCAAGGGACACTATTGGGGTTAATACTGTGTGCAGGGGCCACTATTGGGGTTAATACTGTGTGCAGGGGCCACTATTGGGGTTAATACTGTGTGCAGGGGACACTATTGGGGTTAATACTGTGTGCAGGGGCCACTATTGGGGTTAATACTGTGTGCAGGGGACACTATTGGGGTTAATAGAGTGTGCAGGGGCCACTATTGGGGTTAATACTGTGTGCAAAGGCCACTATTGGGGTTAATACTGTGTGCAAGGGACACTATTGGGGTTAATACTGTGTGCAGGGGCCACTATTGGGGTTAATACTGTGTGCAAGGGACACTATTGGGGTTAATACTGTGTGCAGGGGCCACTATTGGGGTTAATACTGTGTGCAAGGGACACTATTGGGGTTAATACTGTGTGCAGGGGACACTATTGGGGTTAATACTGTGTGCAGGGGACACTATTGGGGTTAATACTGTGTGCAGGGGACACTATTGGGGTTAATACTGTGTGTAGGGGCCACTATTGGGGTTAATACTGTGTGCAGGGGCCACTATTGGGTTAATACTGTGTGCAGGGGACACTATTGGGGTTAATACTGTGTGCAGGGGCCACTATTGGGGTTAATACTGTGTGCAGGGGACACTATTGGGGTTAATACTGTGTGCAGGGGACACTATTGGGGTTAATAGAGTGTGCAGGGGCCACTATTGGGGTTAATACTGTGTGCAAGGGCCACTATTGGGGTTAATACTGTGTGCAAGGGACACTATTGGGGTTAATACTGTGTGCAGGGGCCACTATTGGGGTTAATACTGTGTGCAAGGGACACTATTGGGGTTAATACTGTGTGCAAGGGACACTATTGGGTTAATACTGTGTGCAGGGGACACTATTGGGGTTAATACTGTGTGCAGGGGCCACTATTGGGGTTAATACTGTGTGCAGGGGCCACTATTGGGGTTAATACTGTGTGCAGGGGACACTATTGGGGTTAATACTGTGTGTAGGGGCCACTATTGGGGTTAATACTGTGTGCAGGGGCCACTATTGGGTTAATACTGTGTGCAGGGGACACTATTGGGGTTAATACTGTGTGCAGGGGCCACTATTGGGGTTAATACTGTGTGCAAAGGACACTATTGGGGTTAATACTGTGTGCAAGGGACACTATTGGGGTTAATACTGTGTGCAGGGGCCACTATTGGGGTTAATACTGTGTGCAAGGGACACTATTGGGGTTAATACTGTGTGCAGGGGACACTATTGGGGTTAATACTGTGTGCAGGGGACACTATTGGGGTTAATACTGTGTGCAGGGGACACTATTGGGGTTAATACTGTGTGCAGGGGCCACTATTGGGGTTAATACTTTGTGCAGGGGACACTATTGGGGTTAATACTGTGTGCAGGGGACACTATTGGGGTTAATACTGTGTGCAGGGGACACTATTGGGGTTAATACTGTGTGCAGGGGACACTATTGGGGTTAATACTGTGTGCAGGGGCCACTATTGGGGTTAATACTGTGTGCAGGGGCCACTATTGGGGTTAATACTGTGTGCAGGGGACACTATTGGGGTTAATACTGTGTGCAGGGGACACTATTGGGGTTAATACTGTGTGCAGGTGACACTATTGGGGTTAATACTGTGTGCAGGGGACACTATTGGGGTTAATACTGTGTGCAGGGGACACTATTGGGGTTAATACTGTGTGCAGGGGACACTATTGGGGTTAATACTGTGTGCAGGGGACACTATTGGGGTTAATACTGTGTGCAGGGGCCACTATTGGGGTTAATACTGTGTGCAGGGGACACTATTGGGGTTAATACTGTGTGCAGGGGACACTATTGGGGTTAATACTGTGTGCAGGGGACACTATTGGGGTTAATACTGTGTGCAGGGGACACTATTGGGTTAATACTGTGTGCAGGGGCCACTATTGGGGTTAATACTGTGTGCAGGGGACACTATTGGGGTTAATACTGTGTGCAGGGGACACTATTGGGGTTAATACTGTGTGCAGGGGACACTATTGGGGTTAATACTGTGTGCAGGGGACACTATTGGGGTTAATACTGTGTGCAGGGGACACTATTGGGGTTAATACTGTGTGCAGGGGACACTATTGGGGTTAATACTGTGTGCAGGGGACACTATTGGGGTTAATAGAGTGTGCAGGGGCCACTATTGGGGTTAATACTGTGTGCAGGGGCCACTATTGGGGTTAATACTGTGTGCAAGGGACACTATTGGGGTTAATACTGTGTGCAAGGGACACTATTGGGGTTAATACTGTGTGCAGGGGCCACTATTGGGGTTAATACTGTGTGCAAGGGACACTATTGGGTTAATACTGTGTGCAAGGGACACTATTGGGTTAATACTGTGTGCAGGGGACACTATTGGGGTTAATACTGTGTGCAGGGGACACTATTGTGGTTAATACTGTGTGCAGGGGCCACTATTGGGGTTAATACTGTGTGCAAGGGACACTATTGGGGTTAATACTGTGTGCAGGGGACACTATTGGGGTTAATACTGTGTGCAGGGGACACTATTGGGGTTAATACTGTGTGCAGGGGACACTATTGGGGTTAATACTGTGTGCAGGTGACACTATTGGGGTTAATACTGTGTGCAGGGGACACTATTGGGGTTAATACTGTGTGCAGGGGACACTATTGGGGTTAATACTGTGTGCAGGGGACACTATTGGGGTTAATACTGTGTGCAGGGGACACTATTGGGGTTAATACTGTGTGCAGGGGCCACTATTGGGGTTAATACTGTGTGCAGGGGACACTATTGGGGTTAATACTGTGTGCAGGGGACACTATTGGGGTTAATACTGTGTGCAGGGGACACTATTGGGGTTAATACTGTGTGCAGGGGACACTATTGGGTTAATACTGTGTGCAGGGGACACTATTGGGGTTAATACTGTGTGCAGGGGCAAGTAAGGGACATAATAGAGTGCGGAGGAGGGGGTCGGTCGAGGTCTTCGGCGTCAGTTGGGATGGGGGGGGGCCCCATGTCAAAAGTTCGCCACGGGGCCCCGCCATTCCTAGTTACGCCACTGTACTTGTCACTCTAACTATGAATTTTATTGGATACAGTGATATCATCATGGGCCAGTCCCATGTCAATGATACAAATTTGGCATCCAACATGATATTTAGATCTCGGCAATACTATACGACAGAAGTTTTGACCACACTGCCCAGTAATGCAGAAGATGGGTCACTACAAGACGAGGCAGAGTATCCAGATAGGACTGGAATGGTCAGTGCATTATTTTCAGCATACAATATGTTGAATATTTTGCTGTGGAATCTGTGGCGAAAGACTGCTGTTTTTTTTCCTTAATAGGCTCCTAAATATCCCCAAACCCTCAAGGGCCCCATACCTTCCCTACCATAAGGAGAAGATCGGGTAGACAAATCACTGCTAGATGCAGGGCTGCAGATGCTTCTTGTAAAAGCTTCGGCACACAGCAGCTTCCTATTCCGCCCCTCCCCCTCCTCAGTATTGGACTGTGAAGGGAGACATCCTATGCGATGTATCTGCTCTCTCCACTGCTAGACAGAGCTGCACAGCCACATGTAAGTATATTTTTGGATAAAATATGTATAGATGTGTATATGTGTTTACATTATGTGTCTTATATACTGTGTGAGTCCTGTATGTGTGTAGATAGGTGTGTGTATATGTAGTATATGAATGTATGTTTGTGAGTAGATGTGTATATGTGTAAGTATATACAGCATATCAATGTCTGTCTATCTATCTTTCTATCTATCTATCTATCTATCTATCTATCTATCTATCTATCTATCTATCTATCTATCTATCTCCTATCAATCAATCTACCCACTAATCTGATACTGATGGTCTACCCTTTGGGGATTGTCTAAGCCTGATAATTAATGATCTATGTTTAGGATAAGTCATTATTTTGAAATCTTTGGGGGTCAGACACCCAGCCTGAGCACCAACCAGTATATTTTTAGCACAGGGTATGAAGCCTGAAGCTGTGGTGTTGGATTTCCACCAGTCTAACATGAATGACCTATCCTAAGGACAGATCATTAATTGTCAAACGTGGACAAGCCATTTAGGATAGATTATTGATATTTTAGTCCAGTTTTTTATGTTCTTGAATTTTAGTAAGCACATTGGATTTCAATGTTGTTTTTGTATCAAATGGATCTCCCTATCCACTGTCCTAAACCGCCCCTATAGTTCATTTCGATACACCCCCGTATAGGCTGTCTTCCCTCTAACCTATCTACCCCTTTACTTGTTGCCTAGTTCTCTCCCATCCACTGTAATTTAAATGCTCATTCAATTCTTCTAAAATTTTCTCTCTCCCTAACACAGCACACTGTCTTCCATTTGGATCATCCCAGTGTTCTAGAAGCCCTGCTTTCCAACACCAAAGCTGGAATGGTCACTAACTGGTGAACAAACTTTTCATAAATCAATATTATTGGCAATTATAAGACATTTGGTGATATATCTTATGAGTGAAAAATGCTTCTTTCGCCTCTTAACAGGCTGTTTACTCAGCTAATCTGAAATTCCCTGCACATTTGTTTGTAAATCTGTCTCAAAAGGACTGCAGGTCATATGACACAGATTACATGTGTCTATAGATGTCAATAGGAAAGGGAGGGAGAAGAGTAAGCAGGAGCAGAAACACAGGCGTGGATGGAATCTTGATCTGAATAGGAGTTTTCTTTCACAACCAAAGTACTTTATTCACATCAGTACTGGGCAGTACTTCTCTTTATATGTCCTGCTGCTGTTTCTGAGTGAGGTTATGAACATATTCTCTTCTACTTACTGTGTGCAGTGTATAAAAGCAGTTTCTTCCCACTGCTCAGGGAGAACTGCAAACTATAGATGTAGGGGGCAACACGGTGGCTCAGTGGTTAGCACTGCAGCCTTGCAGTACTGGAGTCCTGGGTTTGAATCCTACCAGGAACAACATCTGCAAGGAGTTTGTATGTTCTCCCTGTGTTTGTGTGGATTTCCTCCCATTCTACAAAGACATACTGATAGGAAAAAAAAATTGTACATTGTGATCCCTATATGGGGCTCACAATCTACATTTAAAAAAAAAAAACTATAGATGTAGCTTACAGAGGGAAAACTGCTACCATTTAAAAAGGACCTTTCACCACCTCCATAAAATCCAGTTCTTAGGATTTGTTAATAGATGGTTGTACACTGATCCAAGCACAGCAGAAATTTTCTCTCCATTTCCCACTGCTCATAAGTAGTCAATGCTATTGGTTTTGGTGCCTAATATGCTATTTATGCTCTGTACTGTAAGAAGGGTGGTGTCATTCAGAGCTCAGAATCACACCCCCTGCCTGCTCCTGCCTGATACCACCCACCTGACAGTACAAAGCCTGAATAGTACATGAGGCACCAAACCTAACAGCACTGATTTCTCAGGAATGGTGGGGATGGAGAAAAAAAATCCAGAATCAGTGGAGCAGCACGCATTAAATGATGTGAAGAGCTGGGATTAGTGGATGTGGTGGAAGGTCCTCTTTAAATAAGATAAGTCACATCATGGCCAGATGTAGTGCTATTCCCTAGGTACACACTGTACTATTGAATTATGCAAAGTGTGTTTAAAGGTTAGGAAAGCTTTAAGCCATATGTTCATAAGTTCCTACTACCTTTCCTACGTTGCACATGACACAGGCAATATTCCAGAGCAGGCAACCTTGGAGATCCTTTGCTTTATCTTGGAGCTTATTTTGTTTTTAGTCATTTATGTATTTATTTTTTAAATATTCTTAAGGATTCTCCGCTTACCATTTATTTTGTTGTTGGTTCCCAAAGACCTTTGTTATCCTCAGACCTTTCACCCCATTAGTTTATGTAAAGGTTCCACCATATGCTGAAATATGGCACTAGACAGATAGGAAATCATTTGATTGAGGTTGTGTCAAATAAAATTTTCTGTCCTTCTACAGAATCCTCCATATAATGTGTATACAGAAGGGGTAACACAATTTTGGCCACTATATGACTTGACTTCTCCCTGAGCTGGTAGCTAGAGACTAACTGCTATTATGTCTCCTATAGACAGCATGCACTAAATAGAAGAAAATCAATAGGGTTATATAGAGCATTATAGAGAAGTACTAATATAAGAAAAAATATCCTTGTACCGTGTTAGCCAGTGGATATGAAATGAAAAAATTTTTTTGAGAGAAGTCCTCAGTAGTTGATACCTTTATTAATGGCTATCTTAAAAAAATGTATATATTAAATAATATACTTATGTGAATAAAGCACTCAGAGTGAGATAGAAACACTCAGCTGCAGCAGGGAATAAAGTGAATAAAGCACTCAGTGAGATAGAAACCTTCAGCTGCAACAACACAGTTGATTTTTTTCTTTAGCCCCCACCATTCCAGAGCAATCATTGCTGTTAGTTTAGACTCTGTACTGTCAGGAGAGCGGCGTCAGGTAGGAGCAGACAAGGGGTGTGATTCTGAGCTCTGGCACTGGCTGCCTCTGATTGGAGATCTGCATCACACCCCCTGCCTGACACCGCCCTTCTGACATTACAGAGCTTAACTAGCAGTCAGACATCAAAACTACCTGTGCCTTTTGCTCAGGAACAGTGGGGGCTAGAGAGAAAATTCCAACTACACTAGAATCAGAGGAACAGTACCTATTAACAGCTGCCAAATACTTGGATTAGAGGAAATGGCAAAAGGTCCTCTTTAAACAAAGACTTCTAAGTGAATGGCAAAAAAGAGCCAGATAAGCGTCTGCTTCTCTGATAAGATATATCACATAGTTTATTATATTTGCCTGCACTATTGATTTATGTAAAGCTTGTTGCAGTTAGTGACCGTTTAACTGCTGGAAAACCCCTATAACATCCCTTCACATTCTAGAATCATAACGTAACTTTTGGCTTTGATATTAATCATAATGACTAATATTGTGTGAATTCACACCAAAAAGAATCATATAATGCGGCTGTGATGTGTTTGCTACATGGAGCACTTTAGAGAAAGCTAGTAGTGACCAATCCTAAAGAGATGGGAAATAGAAAAAAGAAAATTTCCAAAGTCTCCTTAATTTCAAATGCTTTTCTGGTTTTTCTTGGTAAACAGGAATAAGGTGCAGCAAATGCTGAGGCAAAAGGTAATGGTACATTAGTGCAATAACGTCTGGTTGTGTAATAATATAATCTCACTTATGCAAATCAATAGACGTATCATATGTATAGATTCCCAAATATTTCTTATGACCACTTATAGCTTTTGCATCCGGAACAAGGAAATCCAGGCTAGTTCTTAGTAAGCTTACATCCCACCTACGACTGCTATAGTTTACATGACTCATCGGTGTGATGTCAGCTTGTTGTCACAGAGGCGACATATTTGTGAATTATACAGGATACATAATCTTTCTATTTCCAGTGATATAATGTAGCGAAACCTCTCGAACAGACCACCCCCTTTTCCAGACTAGATTTCACGTGACACTATATAGTTCTACCATACATTATGCATACTAGCCATACTCTTTAAAAAGACCACCCATCCAAAGACCACTTTTGCATGCAATTGTGTATGGTTGTCTCAAACAGAAGGATTCCTGGTCACGCAGACAGGTATTGGGTGCAGTGGATCTAATCCAGCAGAAGCTGCAGCTATGATAAAGCAGCAGTCTGTGACGATATACAGTATGCTGGACTTAGTGAGAGTGAATACTGGCAGCAGAGGAGGCAGGTGCCTGAAGCAGTGGTGTAAGCACATGATAAAAGACATCCAGTGGGTGTGTGGGGTTCAGTAATAAGATAACAGTTTCCATTTCCTCCCCTTTCCTGTAGATGAGCTTCTGCTGGTGGGTCCCACCTCTCGGCCTGTCTGATTGGGTGCAGGAGAGGCCTTTGCAGGAGGCTTGCCGCTTATCTTGAAATAGCTACTCTGTAGCAGCCGGAGGTTCTTTAAAAGGGACTGTGTCTCTTGGGTGTTGTCACAGCTTCTCTACAAGTGATGACATATGTCAAAAGGGCAGAAGCTACTGGAAAGGATCCCTGGCTTGTGAGAAGCGCCATGCTGTGAATATTCCTGCTTGTGAATGGTAAATTGAAGAAGCTTTTCCCAGACTTCTACGCCAGTAGCTCTCATCACTAGCTTAGCTAAGCCTTGCTGCGTGCTCGCAGGCTCTGTTTCTCTTAAATATTTAACACTGGAATGATTCTGTGAACATTTCCCATTCCCACGGATACTCTTGTACCCAGCCGGATCAGTTTGGCACTAGGACGTCAGGACATTCGGCTGTTTAGTGGATTTCTATTTCATATTTTGTCTGAACTTTATCTTGTCCATTTCTACTCATCCATCGTCTGCGAACCCGAAACGTAACCTGTAACCTGCTTAGACAGCGATGTTCTTTCTGAGATGGAGACTACGGAGCAACCTGAGAGTTCTGCCGCGGATGTTTGCTTCCCCCGCTGTGAAAAAGCATGCCCCACTCCGTCACATTGGAGAGTACAAACCGGGCACATTTAATGGGGCATCCCAAGGCAACAAAGAGATGTAAGTGCAAGTAGAAGCATGTGTGGGGATTTACTGTCCATTATCTGTATCCGCATTGCATGTTAATAGGCATTATATTGGGCTGATGCAACTGCTCATTCAAGGCCACATTTAGCTGTGATAGGATGCAGTCTCCTAGCTGACACATTTCTGTATATTTATATGACTTATTCATATGTTTTTATTTTTTTTTATTGTAAAATAAAATGAATTCATTCATTTTATTAAATGCAGAAAAGTTACTGACTACTAGGAAGTTTCTTCAGAATGTCTGTTTTATTCTTGAAGATTATCAATGGACTTCTGGGGGGTTTCAATATTAATATCCTATTAAGCTACAGTATATCATTTGTTGCTTCCTCATTGTGTCACAGGCTGAAGGGATAGTCCTATAGAAGAATGTTATAGTATGTAGCTAGGATCGAATATAGCATTCTCATTGGTTGAAGTTCTACATCAGAGAACCTACTGTTCCAGAGAATGAAGGGGCCAAGATACAGTATGTGCACTATATACCTGGTCCTGACTACCTGCAGTACAGGGAATTGCATCACAGCTTAAAGGGGTCATCTCATGGAAACCATTGATCAATTATCCACAGTGTTGGTGATGAGTATATGATTGGTGGGTCCCACGATGGGAACCCCAAGCTTACTAGAACAGGAACCCTGAGCCCCATTCTATAGGAGTTCGAAGGGAGCAAGTCATTAAACTCAGCAGAACTTATCAGATCGGTGAGGGTCCTGGTAGTCAGAAATCCACAGATTAGAAGTCACTGCATATCCTACCAATATATCATCACTTACTATGGTGGGAAAGCCCATCACAGAGAAAACAATATTACAAAATGTTTGTGCTTTTCTATATAAATTTAATATAAACAAGAACATAGTACATTGCATATTGGCATTTTATAATGGGTACGACTGGGAACTTATTAGATGATAATGAAAGATTATGACACAATGCAAAGTAAAATATGTTTTAGAAGGCCATGACATAGTATCAAGCAACTTAGTTACAAATCCCCCATATGGGTAAACAGAACCATCCATGATATTGAGTCTTTATCTAGTGTGTATGTGAATTCTTTCATTTTTATGATCCCACTGGCATGTACTAGCATGTAATACTACAAAAGAATATTTGTGAGATGACTTGTGAGCCGCTCTTGTCATCATTCATCAATGTGGCATAAAAGCCTGCATGCTACTAGTATGGCTATAGAAGAATGTAGCGCACGGCTTTCTTGTCTTTTATATTAATGACCAAAGTTGTTTTTACAATTCTGTTGTTTTGCCTTTGGTCACGAACAACAGTATAGATCTACTATGTTAGACACGTGAGCTAACACTCTAACTCTGTCTTTCTATTTTGGAACTTTGTAAATTGTAACAGGAGCCACGCCGATTTACTGCGTATGAGGAAGCGTGTTGTAAATGCTGCATATCAATCCTTGTGCTGTAATAACAAGTGAAATGTTCCTGTTTGTGAAGTCAGAGAAGATAGATGACAGGTTATCTAGCTAACAATCATGGCTTGTGCAGGAATGAATGAAGCAGTGATATCAGACGCCAGCCATGAACACATGTGACTGTTTCTGGATGGAGTCAGCCATGTTTTTGTAACTCTACAACCTGTCTGACTGTCGTTTAAGTTGACACATTGCAGTACTCTGAAATTCCATTAGAATCAGTCATTTGGCCAAAGTTATGAATGGAGAATAAAACCGTGTGTAACAGGAAATCATCATCGGTATCTGGAAAGTCACTATTTTGTCATATTGACAAATAATGTAAATGAGTAAACTGAAATTTACAGCATTAATACAAGCCTAGAATTAGGATAGGGGCTGTGAATGACCCATGTAAGGATTTCTGCAAACTGTAAATCATTGCATGGTCACACAGCTTTATCTGTAATGGGACAGGAAATTCCATCCAGGCAGGGCAAAAATTCCTTGAGCCATATAATGACTTTCCAATTGATTTACCATTGAACAGTAATGTGGCTTAGATGCTAAACTCTTACTCATTCTAGTGAGTGGGCAATGTGGAATATAAATGTGATAAAAGCAGATGATTTGGTCAAGGCAACAAATGAAGTATTGATACTATAAGTAGAACATCCATTTTTAGCATCTGTTTTTGCATCCATTACACATATCTACTAAATGCATGTTAAAGTGATTTGAATGGTCGCTTACATACACATTAGATATCTATGCATGCAAACATATTACATAGGCTTTTTGATACCTATCTGTTCCTTTAGTGTGTGTATATATAACTGTATATTCACACATAACAGCTACAATACTACTTACAGTCAGTACACACCACTATCTCAATGTAACACAATATAAGTAACTCTATCTTTAATAGAACAGTCCAACATACAGCTATATCTATAATGGGAGAGGAAATTCCATCCAGGCAGGGCAAAAAATATTATTACTAGCCTCTGCCCGCGACTTCATCTGCATGTTGTTGGCATCAATGATCCACCTATATTCAGCAAATTGTTGCCGTCGATGGTTTGTGTGCTCCAGCGTTTTGGCAGTTCTCAAGCTGTCCTGCTGCTGAACTTGTTCCTCGCACTGTGCCTATGATTGTTCCGGCATCTCAGAAGCTGACTGAGATGCCATATAATGAGCATGTTGTTGGCGTTAATGATCCGCCTACTCTGGCGTTTCGGCAGCTGTCAGGCTGGCCTGCCTCTGAACTTGTTCCTCGCACCATGCCTGTGATTGTTCTGGAATCTCAGCAGCTCGCTGGGACACCATATAATGAGCATATTGTTGACGTCAATGATCCACCTGCTCTAGCGTTTTGGCAGATCTCAAGCTGGCTTGCCTCTGAACTTGTTACTCGCACCATGCCTGTGATTGTCCCGGCATCTCAGCAGCTCGCTGGGACGCCATATAAGGAGTGTGTTGTTGGCGCTGATGATCCGCCTGCTCTGGCATTTTGGCTGCTTGAAGAGCCGCTTGATGCCTAGATTGCTCAATCCCCTGAGCTCCGCTTAAGTAGAAGACTGTGACTTCTGGCTACCTTCATAGCTCTCGTGGTTTTAGAATTTTGCAATTTTGCAGCAAATTAGATTTTCATTTTCCCAGCATGTTTAAAATTGACAAGCTGCCAAATTGGATTAAAAGGGCTGCCTGGATCAGATGATATAATATGCAAATACTTGTTCACAATGATCTCAGGGTTATCAGTGTGTTTAAATACAGAGATAACAGAGCATCTTTATCAGCAATCTCAAATTAGCTGAGATAGTCCTGCTGGCAACAGCAGTTTAATATAGTATATGAACATAAATTCATAACAGTCGTGAAGCCATGTCAATTAAAAAGTAGCCTATGTTTTAATCGAGGTTACAAACTATCTATGTGCCGAATTTCATCCAAATCGGTTCAGCTATTTTTGCATGATTGAGTAACAAACAACCAAACACACACTTTCACATTTACATTATTAGTAGGATTAATAATTATATATTATTATATTAATAATAATAATAATAATAATAATGTTATTGCTATTATAATAATAATAATAATAATAATAATATCAGTAATCTCTTCACCTTAGTCCTGATGTGTACAAGAACAATAATATTACAAGGTCACAACTTGTAATATATTATACTGAATAGAATCACAGCATCTGCTACTGCTGGGTCCTCTTTACATCTGTGGCAAAAGGTTTTGCAACAGTTGGAGGTCACAGGTTTAAAGGTGTTGTTCAAGAATGGATATTGATGGCCTATTCTTAGGAAAGGTGATTATTATGAGATCAGCGGGGGTCCGACACCTGGCACCCCCCACTGATCTGCTGATCCAAGCAGAGTGTATAGAGGCAGAAGCAGATGGCTCAATATAATGAGCCAGCCCCTACACATTATAAGAGGATGTCTCCTACCTCCATACACTATGCTCTGTAAAATTGATCACAGGGGTGCCAGGTGTCAGACTGTTCCTAATGCCTTCATTATCCAGCATTGGACAACCCCTTTGAGACTACTAACATGCATCATCCCATGATTACAAAAACATACCTTGATCTGACTTTATGACACAATATGTAAAGGATCTGTAGACAATAGGGAAATCAAATCAATATTTGACCACAAAGACTCCCAATGACCCCATCGATCAGATAAATAAGGGGGCACGTTCTCTTCAATGTGCACTACGCAAGGCGGACTATGCTGCTATGAGCTGCAATACAGTCTCAGCCAGTGTATGGCACCATGATGACAACAATTATGATGTCTAGGTCTACATAAAAGAAAGGCCAAAAATTGGATCTGAGCATTCCTGCAAACACTCATTCAGCCAATTTTTAATTCTTGCAAAAGGTCCTTATTATGTTCCTATACCCTGAAAACCCCTTTAAGAATTGACTAATAATAACCTGTAATAGAACCTCCATAATAATATATAACTAAAAATAATATTTCCTGACTATTGGCCCCTTCAAAGTTTATATATTTTAAAACCAAACTTTAAAGTATTTATGGTCATTCTATAAATCCTTCCCACATAAGGGTTAAAGTTGAAAAATAGGGAAATATTTCCACTTAAAAGACGAGAAAAACCAGAACCAGTGAAGCTGTTTACTTTACACATTCCTTGAAGGATATGTCAGTATTCACCAGACAAATCATTGGCAGTGCAGTAAAAAGAAAAATGTACCTGTTGACCTATTGATTTATACAGTATGTACTAGTAGAGGGTACGCGCTATGTACGAAAGTATAAAAATGTACATTAAAAAATCATGAATATGGCGGCCAATAATTTCTAAAAAGCAAAATGTAAATTGATGACATGTATATTTTAAAGGGGTATTCCCATGTTGGAATTCACATACGAAATCTAGTAACCAAGCGATGTATTGATCCAATGACCTTATTACCTTGAATCATAGACCACAGCTATTCCTTTAGCCCCATTAGATGCAGGGCTTTTGGGATTTGTGTACCCTTGGTCTAAATCTAATGACTGACTATATACTAGCTATAACCTGCCATCTGGTTAGTCTGTAAGGCATAAACTAAGACTAGGGAAGCTTTTACTGTAAATAAAGAAAATTATTAACTATCTTTGGTGACATACGTGACTTAATAATTAACTTTTAGAGCCATATGGAGAGAAGAATGGATTATTGTGTAATATTCCCCAGGTACAGACATGACACAGTTAGGAGCACTAAAAACAGGATGTGAGATATATGCTCTACTGAACAAGTGAATACATTAGTAGTTGCCAAACCAAGATGCAGGGCTCTAAACTATTGTACTGGGTCGTAGAAAACCAGCGTGAATTCGCCTTCATTCCGGCGTATCTATAACAAATATTTGTCACAATTTGTCCATGTCGCTCTATCTCCTTGAGATAAAGATGCTGCGTGGGTTTCATTGAATCTTATCGTGCTTTGGTTTCAAATCAGGTTTTATTAAAAATTGTTTTGTCTTTTTATTCTGATAGTCTTCAGTTTTCACATTTGTCATTCGCGCACACAATAGGCTGACATTTCCTGTTTCTAGCCGCAGTTTTTTGAGGTTTTCTGTTCAGACTGGAACAGGGTCAATAGGGTCACGCTGGTATCATTAGAGGGGAGGGTTACAGAGATAGGATGACAGATTTATTGCAGTCCGAAAGAACTACAGTAGCTAGGCAGGATTGCACAATATGGAGTGTGAAAAATATAGATTTAAGCTTATACTACTATTTTGTTCCAAGTCTACTTATTCCTTAATGTTATTTTGGCATGGTCTAAAGTGTTTGTGTCACTTTATTTGGACCATACCATGAGAGTGGGACATTTCTGATATTGCACATACTGTATTTCATAGTAGACCATATTCTGTGAATGTAAGAATTTCCACATTGTCTTACTACCACCACCACTTGGTGGCAGCATAGCACCTACACATCATCGGCATATAAAGGCAGCAAACCCGGGTATCTTGCCAGATATAGAAATCATTGCTGGCTTTTTGTTGGATGCCTTAATGTTGGGTGCACACAGTGCAATGGGTACTACCAACAATTATGGAAAACTAGGAATGAGCCCCAAACAAGAAAATCATAAATATTTCTTTTAGGCTTTGTTCACATGGGGAACTTAAAAAAAAAAAAAAAAAGTTGAACATGGATCCAAAATAGAGGAGTAATGGTTTCTTCTTTCTAGAATCTACTCCTGTCTGGCTACAAAAGAAAATGTAATTTTTCTAGCTTTTTAGCATATGTACATCATGTAGATATAGTAATACTGTCTAATATTTAGACAGAGTAAGTTTTAAGGGGAATTTTTTAAGACCAGCATTTCATTTGCCAGTCGAATTTAATTCCCATTGGAATCAGCAGCACCATAATTATTAGGGTCCATTCACTCAGAGGAAAATGGTGAGGAATTTGAATTTCAGCGCTGAAAAAAAAGCCTCCCATTGACTTCAATGGGTTCCTTTTTCAGCTACAGGAAAAAGGAACCCATTGAAGTCAATGAGAGGCTTTTTTTTTTCAGCGCTGAAATTCCACATCAAATTCCTCACCATTTTCCTCCATGTGAATGGCCCCTTAAAGGGGTTATATGACAAAAAGAATGGGGGGGGGGGGTCCTTTTGCCCCACTGCACATTCAAACTGAACACAGCCCGGCTGAATGTAGGTTTTTGACAGCGTTCCCATTCACTTCAGTGGGAGCATTGTACAAAGTACAGCAGTCAGCTATTTCCCATACTCCCACTGAAGTAAATGGAAGTGCCATCTACCAGCAGACACGTCTACACGTCCAGGGGAATATGTTCCCGTTCTCAGTATTGATGGACATTTCAGCAGCCAAACCTCCACTATTCAGGTATTTGTCTTCTATCCCAGGTGCATGGGACCATAAAAACAACGCATTCAAATAAATGGGGATGAAAAAACAGATAAAGAGAGCACATAATGGGGGCCACACAGTGGCTCAGTGGTTAGCACTGCAGCCTTGCAGCGCTGGAGTCCTGGTGTTCAAATCCCGCCAAGGGCATGAAACCATCTGCAAGGAGTTTGTATGTTCTCCCCGTGTTTGCATGGATTTCCATCCCATATTCCAAAAAAGACATACTGATAGGGAAAAATGTACATTGTGAGCTCTATGTAGGGCTCACAATCTACATTAAAAAAAAAAAAAAAAAAAAAAGAGAGAGCACATAATGGAAACAGCAATGAGGAGGACACATAAGGGAGGGGGACTCAGGACAACCAGTAACCTCGTAGAGGAAGGGGAAAAAAGAATAGCAAGGAATTCTGAATCAGGAAAAGAAAGCGAAGAACTTCACCCAAGGACACCAGAGAGCATCAAATTTGGAAGGATCAGGGGAATCCTCCGCCACCAGAGCCTCCATTCTACTTATTAAGAGAAACTCCTGGAAAAATTCAACCAGGGAGGGCGCAATAGTGCAATAGTGCTCTGGGAATGACAGAATATGCATTTTTTTAGCTTGGAAATTTGCATAAAACACTTTACAAATTCCCCCATTAGACTAGATGGTGACCATGTGCTGGTTTTACCGCAGTGGCTCAGTGTGATACATGTGGCACATCTTTAGGCTAAGTTCACATGGTGAAAGATAAACAGAAATTCCTCGTCATTCTCGTATTCAGCTGTGGGATTGCCGTGATGGACTGCTGATGTAAGTCAGGGTATTGGCATTACATGGCGGCTTTCCCCTGCTGATTAGACCTGGATAAATGGGCCTGGTCAACATGGACTCCTGAGCCACGGAAACCACAGCAAAATAATTTTTTCTTTTTTCCACATCCAGCTGCAATCTCTTCCTAGGAGGCAGATTTGGGACAGATCTGCCCCCAAATCTGCAAGAAATTCTTGGATTCCTGTGTGTGAACGTACCCTTAGGGTACGTTCAGAATAAGCGGCGTCTAAAGCAGCTCCATTCATTTCTATGGGAGCGGGGATACGAGCGCTCCCCATAGAAATGAATGGGCTGCTTCTTTCACTCCGTGCAGTCCCATTGAAGTGAATGGGGAGTGCCAGCGTGTACGCTCCGGCATGAGCAGAGCTTGCCGTATACGCCGGCACTCCCCATTCACTTCAATGGGACTGCACGGAGTGAAAGAAGCAGCCCATTCATTTCTATGGGGAGCGCTCGTATCCCCGCTCCCATAGAAATGAATGGAGCTGCTTTAGACGCCGCTTATTCTGAACGTGTTTTACGTTCAGAATAAGCTAGCGTTTACTCAGTGTGAATGCACCCTTAGACACTTTTGTCTAACTTTACATCATGTTGGCCTACTTTGCTTCACTATTTTGGGCCCATAAGTTGGCACGATATAGGTGCACACTGTCACACTTCACTACACTTCTATGTGCCTTTGTCAGCAATGTAGAAAATAGTTTTATAAATTATTTATTCCTCCAACCTGCTTGTACAGTCTGAGAGTCGCCAACACTTCAGCCATAGAATGGATGGACCGGGAAGTCAATGACCCCAACGTAATGTCTGTACACAATTACTACAGCTCAGCTACCAATACGTCATCAATATTGAATGCCCAAGAAGCCATTGTAAGATACACTATGGCCCCGTAATCTTTTGTTGTTGCCATATTACATCCTGCACACTTGCAGCTTGTGTATAGCAGTAGTATAGTTAAGGCATGAGGCCTTAGGTCACCAATCCATAATTCTCATGACTAATGTGTACTCTCTGAACATCTACAGTGAACAGGTTGTTCTCCGTCATCTGTTATATTGCCCCCTCCCCTAGATGTAGACTCTCTATCCTGTACACCTGCCAACTAGAAAAATGTTTTTACAGTGAGTACAACATCCAAGGTAAAGTCTCTGTTGTGTTGTAAGTTATTGCAAAATAAAATAGTAAAATAGATCTAAGGCCGTAATAAATACAACAATAAAGTGCAGGGCAAATAAAAGACAAAGTCAAGGATCATTGTTGTGAGCACACAATGTCTCATGTAAACAGCCTATTATAAGATTTTGCTGCATATTGGAATAACAACGGAAACAACAACATTTTTGCCAATTTCCAGTTAGATAACATTTTGCATAAGGTGACATTTTCTGTTTGTAAAGCCATAGACATAAAATTCTTAAAGGGGTTGTCCCATCACAAGGATCCTATCTATACTGCTTGTTAATGTGAATGTAAGACTTTTCCTAAATACATTGCTTCAGCAAAACTGCTTTGTTTGTCCACTATATTACTTTATTCATTTTTTTGTGGCCACAGCCCTGACCTAGCTGCTCATGAGTCAAGTGATGTATCAGCCTGCTCTCGGGGAGGGAGGAGGGGCTAGATTACACTTTGGGGGGAAGGGGCCGCCAATACAGGGTTAGACGCCGGCACAGGTGAAGCCAGCAACATCGCTATGCTTCTGCCCTGCATGAAGCCAGCAGCGGCAGAAGCGATGCTGCTATTCCGGGGGGGGGGAGGGGGGAGCAATTAACAGCATCGCTTCTGCCGCTGCTGGCTTCAGGGCAGAAGCATAGCGTTGTTGCTGGCTTCACCTGTGCCGGCATTTAACACTCCCCGGCATCCGCTGTAATAGAGAGGCGGATGCTGGGGAGTTAGATGCCGGCACAGGTGAAGCTAGCAACATCGCTATGCATCTGCCCTGCATGAAGCCAGCAGCGGCAGAAGCGATGCTGTTATTCCTCTCCGCGGTCACATATGCAAAGCCAAGCGGCGAGATGCCGCCGGCCCTGCGTGCGCGCTCATAGCCCAGTCTAGCCTTGAAGGCTAGACTGGGCTATGAGCGCGCAGGTAGGGCCGGCGGCATCTCGCCGCTTGGCTTTGCATATGTGACCCCGCCCACCAATGACGCAACAAAGCCGGAAGACAGAAGATTTCACAGAAACGAAGACGAGTAAGTATGCGACGTGGGAATACCCCTTTAATAAAGGTTGATTTAGGACTTTATTGCCTGTAAGTATTTCTAGCTTTTGTATGCTTTATTGGAGATGTCATATTGTTATGTTTATATATTTATATGTGTATTTTATGTGTTTTTGTGTAACACTGCTATACAATGGGACAAGAACCCTGTGACCTGGTGTAAAATAGACGTTAACCTCCAATTTCACATAACACACATTGTTTTTAGAATAATAAAATGCAGACAATTTTTATGATGTGCAATGTCCTTGATCTAGAAGAGCGCTGGTGGATGTGTATAGTAAAATCAGCAAATAAGTTTGGTTTTTTTGGTCTTTTTTATTTCAGATCTGCAAGTAGCAATGTGGTACATCGCCTGACTGACCTTCTCTTCTACACAATTTCTGAAGGACAGGACCATCTTCCCGTAAACAAGTTTATCAATGTAAGATAAGACAAGAAACAGATTCTCATACCTCCAAGATCATGCAGGCTTCTAAAAGCAAGATGTGACCCTCTTATAGACCTACAAAACTCTTAACAAGTGTATAGTGAGTCTGTCGCCAGAAACCAGCACATCAACCTAACCTGAATATATAGGCCAATGCACAAATGAGCTCTTTGGTGCAACATTGTCATTGCCGCTTACCTCTTTGGAGCAATAGCCATATCTCAGCTGCTCCAAAGAACTCATTTATATATTGACAAAAACAACAAAACCATGACAACCGAGACATTGATTCACACAGAGAATACACATTGAGGTTACACTAACCTATATACCTGCAGGGCTGTGTTGATATGTTGGGTTTTGTTGGCAGACCCTTTTAGGAATGGTGCTTGTAGACTTGTTCACTGAGGGCTTTGACCCATTATGTCCATTATTGGTGATTATTGAATGTGAGGTCTCATAAGATTCCATCCTGACCTCTGCCAATATGTTTGGATAGGGCAGAATTGCTAATGGACATTCAGGAGACTCCACTTTTATCCATAGGGAATGCCATAGATGTTTGATTATTTTGGGTACTTACTATTAGAGCACCCAAATCATTAAAAAAGATGGACCCATGTCACCTGATGTGTATATTACTGCTGAGAGGAGGGTGAAGGAAAGAGCTAGATTCAGAAACATTGTACAGGGACTATTATAGGCTAAAATAGATTTTTAAAAATTCAGCTATTTTTTTTTTTTATCTAACCATGTTTGGCCAAATTTGCAGTCCTCTTCTATCAGTTGTAATGTATGTACTCCAAGACAAGGGACACATGTGATATTGGCCCTCACCGATGAAACATTTATGACAAGCTGTAATATTTATGGTTGAGTACCCCCATAAGAAAATGTAATGCTGTTAGTTGATATTAACAGGAGGTCCCATGCCTTCACGCAAATAGAGGCCGAGTATGCACAGTACTGACCCATTCATTCTCAGCGGCACTGCCAGAGGTGGTCAAGCAATGCTGAGTTTGGCTCAAAAAACTGCAGCAAAATCTGCAACAAAAAATGCCGTGTTTCTGTAATTTGGGGCCTTAGTCTTAGAGTTAGTTCTTTGCTAGGGATGTACTTAGCTAAATAGAATAAAGAATCATGTAGTACTATATAACAACCTTATTCATTGGATAGAAGTTTAGTAATATCTTACTCTTTAGTATCACTTATAAATTGGGTATGGCCACTTACATCTACTGCCTAAAGTGTTCTACATGGAAGTGATATATGTGTCAGTGTTTCTGATATGATATGCCAACTGTGGCCTCTGTGACAGGTGGTATCAAGAAAAACAGATGAGTATTGTACCAGATCACTGCTGGTACAATACTCATGGGAAAGGTTCAGATGCCTCTATTACAACATTCACCTTGTAAAAATGTATTCTGACATATTTCCAAAAAAGATCAGTGATCTGCCGACGGACTCCTGCCTCCTCCTGTTTAATGTGAAGTGCTTCAGCAAACTCCAGCACTGTGGCTCAGGGAGGTTTAGTATTTAGTCATTATTAGTTACTTCTTATTACTAGAATTGCTGTTTCGGCTGGAATCACAGTGTTGGCCAAAAGTATTGGCACTCCTGCAATTCTGTCAGATAATACAGAGGCAGCAAAGCAACCCCAAAACATCAGGGAACCTCCGCCATGTTTGACTGTAGGGACCGTGTTCTTTTCTTTCAAGGCCTCTTTTTTTTTTCCTGTAAACTCTTATGTCGATGCCTTTTTCCAAAAAGCTCTACTTTTGTCTCATCTGACCAGAGAACATTCTTCCAAAACGTTTTTGGCTTTCTCGGATAAGTTTTGGCAAACTCCAGCCTGGTTTTTTGTATGTCTCTGGGTAAGAAGCAGGGTCTTCCTGGGTATCCTACCATACAGTCCCTTTTCATTCAGACGCCGACGGATAGTACGGGTGGACACCGTTGTACTTGTTTGGATGTTAGTCGAGGTTCTTTATCCACCATCCGCAGAATCTGGCGTTGAAATCTCTCGTCAATTTTTCTTTTCCATCCACATCTAGGGAGGTTAGCCACAGTGCCATGGGCTTTAAACTTCTTGATGACACTGCGCACGGTAGACACAGGAACATTCAGGTCTTTGGAGATGGACTTGTAGCCTTGAGATTGCTCATGCTTCCTCACAATTTTGTTTCTCAAGTCCTCAGACAGTTCTTTGGTCTTCTTTCTTTTCTCCATGCTCAATGTGGTACACACAAGGACACATGACAGAGGTTGAGTCAACTTTAATCCATTTCAACTGGCTGCAAGTGTGATTTAGTTATTGCCACCACCTGTTAGGTGCCTCAGGTAAGTAACAGGTGCTGTTAATTACACAAATTAGAGAAGCATCACATGAGTTTTCAAACAGTGCCAATACTTTTGTCCATCCTTTTTTATGTTTGATGTGGAATTATATCCAATTTGGCTTTTTGACAATTCTTTTTTTGGTTTTCCATTGAAGACAAATTAAATGACGATAATAATACCAAAGAATTTGTGATTGCAATCATTTTCTGGAAGAAAATGAGTATTATCTGACAGAATTGCAGGGGTGCCAATACATTTGGCCAACACTATGCAATTTTTGTAGCATATTGGTACAGTTTTTAGAAGTCAAATTTTTCAGCCAAAACCAGGAGTGGAGTAAAAAAGAATGGGAAATATATAGGGGATATTTATTCTTCTCTTGCTTATTGGATCCACTTTAGGTGTGGGCTCATAGAACTGCATAAAACTGCACCCCAAACCACAGCAAACACTGCACTGTGCTTATAGACTTCCTAAAGATCAGTGCTCACTAAGTAGCAAAATCAAAGGGTAAATGTATCTAAAATGTTGTCATCTACAAGCCTAATGGTACAGCACAGACTATAGGGCTTTTTTCCCTACCATAATCCTTGATGTCCATCAATGAAAAAAAATTGCAAATGGGATAGATGCCTAAGAAAGTACAGGAGATATGAGGTTCAATACCAGACTAACAGGCCTGAGTATGATCAGCTCAGCTTAGGTACCTATGATCAGCTTAGGTGTCTAACAAACCTGACTATGATCAGCTTAGGTGCCTAACAGACCTGAGTATGATTAGCTTAGGTGCCTAACAGACCTGAGTATGATCAGCTTAGGTGCCTAACAGACCTGAGTATGATCAGCTTAGGTGCCTAACAGACCTGAGTATGATCAGCTTAGGTGCCTAACAGACCTGAGTATGGTCAGCTTAGGTGCCTAGGACAACAGCCATGTATTAGTTTTTGATTATTATTCACCTCTATTAACTATCAAGACCAATCACACATTGAGTTACCATTAAATAACAAAATGTTTCATGACAAGAGGCATAAACTTATCCTTTGCTGCAAAATATGAATGGCACAGGAATATTGAAACCATGATGTATAGTCTTCATGTAAATATCTGACTTGATGTTATTCTTTATAGACATTGAAAGCGAATGGCCTGCTTGCAACAGACCCCCGACTGAAGGACTGTATGGACATGTTGCACAATACAATACAGGAGTCAATGATAGGAGCAACGATGGACTTAGAAATCTTTCAAAAGTAATCTTCTTCTAATATTGCAATATTAACTAATATTCTTACATAGATTATATTATCTTACCCTTAAAAAAAAAATTGTATAAAGGGAATTCAAGAGCAAGCTATGAGACCTATGTTATACCAAGTTGGTGTCAGTTCAAAATAGCGAAATATAAAAGTAACGTAAAAGTTTTTCAAGCTTCTGTTATAATGTCTTCTTCTTTATATGGTCCTCAGAGGATTGTCCCCCCTCCCAGGATACAGCTTGTAGGCTATTTTGTGATTTTGGTCGCACATGCACAGTCAATTAAGTTCTCTTTGCCTTTCTGAGGATGCTGAGATATTAGATGGAGAAGGAGATATTAGATCATAAGTCTCTCCGCTCCCTACCAATTAGGGAAAGCAGACATAGAATAAGCAAAGCTCCGGGGGAACATGGGAAGTGTAGGCAACGGCGCTTAGCAGAGGTCATGTGAGATCTCTGACAGTGCCAAGATAATTGCTTTGGAAAGAAGATTGCTGCCTGAGGAATAAGGAGGAAAAATAGGAAGGAGGAGCCGAATAAACATGATATTGGAGTGAGAGCAATGCTCATAGGTATGTAAGGACAATAGTTGTTGGTGTTGAAACAAGCAACCAGAATACCCCTTTAAACTCTCCATAGACATAATTGTTGAAAATAATCTAAATGTAGCTGTTTCCATGTTGTCAGATGGATTTCTGCATGCTTGATTTTGATGAATTTGCAGAAATATGTGCAAAAAAATATGACATTAGTTCAAAACACAGAGTTTTTTGGTCAGGGAACTGACTCAATTTCCTCCTCCAAAAAAAACGCCTCACCATACAGTCCTATGGTGAGTTGTTTTTAGAGGAGGAATTTGAGTCAGTTTCTTGACCAAATTCCTGACCAAAAAACTCAGTGTGAACTCAGCCTATACTTCACACATCAACATTTGTCTTGGTCTTTAGCAGTAAGAACAGCTCTTAGTCATATGAGTGTCTGCAATGTAATACTACGTTACGTCCCTTGCAGCAGCTGTTGCCCGCCTGGCCTTGGATTTCAAAGAACTGATTTTTCTAGGGTGTAGAGAACTAGACCCAGAAGGAGACAACCTCATGAATGTCATCCCTTCCAAGGTGACAATGACAATAGCTATAAATGGGGCCTCACCCTCTGCTGAATGATTATGAGCTCTCATAAGGATTCGTGCACATGCCATATACTATTTACAGGGCTGTAACACAGCAGTCACAGCACTCTGGGGCCATACCGTAGTCTATCGGACATTGAATGATGTAGGTATTCTCCCCTAGGCACAATGGGCAAGATTTAATTAAAATTTAGGCAGCCTAAAGGTATATCAGATTTATCACTGATACTGGCTGATACTAGATAAAAGTCGGTATGTCTAGTATAAATTTATACAATTTAGTGGCTGAAGTCCTCTTGTTACACAAGACCAGTATTTGGCCCCAGATGCAATTTTCATGCTGACGACCTATCCGCAGTATAAGTCATCAATGCCTGGTCTGTAGGGATCTGACAAACAACCCCTGCACAGATCAACTGTTTCAGGTGCCTCCAGGTGCTTGACAATACTGCACAGAGGATGCAGAGCACATAAGGACTTGTACCTTGACGTCAGGTCAGCTTTTGATCATTTCTCCCCAATTTGTTCCATGTATAAATTACCAGTACATGGTTATATAAGACTAAAGTATTTCTCCTCTCTATTACTCCTACAGGTGTGTTCAGAGCAACATTGTTCTATTGACTCAGGTGGTGTGTAAGAAGTTTGTTATTCCAGACTTTGAGCAGTTCACATTAAACATAAACCAGCTGTATGACAATGCCAGAAATATAAAGGAAGGGGAGGTGAGCACTTATTATTCCAACAACAAAAGCAACAAAAATAAAATCTATAAAAGATAGAAATTGTAAAACTGCAAGTTGTGTGTTCTTACTTTTAACAGCCTTTCATAACTAACTTTCACAATCTTGGCAAGCCTGCACACGGGGTTATGCTCCGCTCATTCTGAACGTAAAACTTGTTCAGAATGAGCGCGCAAAAACCAGATCCCATTGATTTCTATGGGTGCCGGCATACACGAGTATCACATTGAAAGCAATAGGGAAAAAAGCCTCCCATTGATTTCAATGGGCAGCACACGTATGCCAGCACCCATGGAAATCAATGGGAGCTGGTTTTTACGGGCTCGTTCTGAACAAATTTTACGTTCAGAATGAGCGGAGCGTAACTCCATGTGCAGGCTCCCTTAGGCCGATTGCACATGACCATGTGCTAGCTGCCAGCCATGATGATGTCACCAGCGTGCTGTCCGTGCAGAGGCCGAGCTTCTGCAGCCCCCTTCATTTAATGAATAGGAGCCGCATAAGCTGGATAGGAAAAGTACCTGTCCTGAGTTTTGTGGCCTGGACTGTAGACCTACACACGGGACCATGTAATTCACAGTCGTGTGTGTAGGCCCACATAACTGAATGGAAAAACCCAGATAGCCCACTGATCCATGCACAATCGTCTGCAAGGGGCCTTAAACGGACTCTGTCACCAGAAATCAAATCAGCCACAGGGAAAATTATGACCACCATCATACCTTTTAGTCCAATGGATTCAATATTAACTTGAAAAGTTGTTTTTAGACATAAAAAAATAAGCTAAAGTGCAAATGGGGGCATGCCAAAGTTTCCAAGGACTTTGTATTAAAGGGGCTCTATCATTGGGAAAAGTAATTTTTAGATAAGCACATCCTTGCATAGCCTTTAGAAAGGCTATTTCACACATACCTTTTGTTTGTTTGTAAATTGCCTCAGTAGATTTTGAATAAGTCAGTTTTTATTTATATGCTAATGAGCTTCCACCATGCAGCGGAAGTGTCTCTGTGCACTGTCTGCTCTATGTGTATGTATAGCAGAGGCTGCTGTGCTGATGACTCATCTCTGCTGTACATACACATAGAGCAGACTGTGATCACAGACACTTCCGGTGCACGGTCGAAGCTGATTAACATATGAATAATAACGGACTTATTCCAAATCTACTGAGGCAATTTACATACAAAAGGTAGGTGTGAAATAGACTTTCTATAGGCTATGGAAGGATGTGCTTATCTAAAAATGACTTTTCCCAATGATAGAGCCCCTTTAAGGTATGAAAACCTGAGTTTATAGCACACCCATTGCACTTGCACCCTACATACATATATTAAGGCTAAGGTCCCAAAAAGCGCTGAGGGGAAAAAAACGGAGTGAAACACATCTTGGGTTTTCCTGCAGTGCTTTTCACAGAGAGTTCTCCTCAGCAGACTTGCTGCTCCAATTATACCTATAGAGAAAATGTCCTCTGTGAATATTTTTCTGCAATGTGTGGATGGGATTAGCTTATATCTAGAGATGAGCGAACACTGTTTGGATCAGCCGATCCGAACAGCACGCTCCCATAGAAATGAATGGAAGCACCTGTGACGCCAGCCGGCCGCCAGCAAAGTCAGCGTCACGGGTGCTTCCATTAATTTCTATGGGAGCGTGCTGTTCGGATCGGCTGATCCAAACAGTGTTCGCTCATATCTACTTATATCCCATCCACTTTGCAGAGACTATAAAACGCTTTTCAAGGAAATCGTGCCTACCCAAAGGTATGTTGGTGCTTAGCCTAACGTTCCCTACAATGCACTATGGCTGGTTTGATATTACGTTTTTTGGTGATAGACTTCCTTTAAACATTAGAACTTCTTAGAAACAAAAAAACTTGCATATATCTATGTATAATTCTAGATCTAATATGGAGAATATTTGAATGAATATCACAGTGCATATTACTTATTTTTCTAATTAAATGGTCAAAAGGAAATTATTAAAGGAATTTATTGATTCTTCCTACAATTAAAATGAGAACATATTTGCTTGTTGATTATATGGTGCCAAACATGGTTGTCAGCTGATAAGATTACATTCTTCTCCTACACGTGAACAACAATCCTGTGTGATACACAATCCTCATGTATTAATGCTCTATCACACAGCATGCATCAGTAAACCCAATAGTGCAAATGAATGCAAGACACTATGTAATGAGATAAAAGAGAAAATACATTCACCTACCCCACCCTAAAGTGACTTTCACTGAAATCTTGGCTGAATTATTTCTTGCGAGAGCAAGATGAATGGAAAATTGTGTCATGTTACAGCTCACAACAGAAGTCAATGGAGGGTATCAGGGGGAGGAGTAAGCAGGAGTGAGAGAGGCAAGAGAGACAAAGACACAGAGACTGCTGCAGATAACAGTAAGCTTTGTATCTTTATTCCAATGAATCCAGGTCAGTACTTCTCTATAATGTGCTACATGACCATACTGATGTTTCTGAGTGTGAGAGAGTTAGATAAGCAGATTCTCCTCTGCTTTCTGTTTGCAGTATATGGCAGATAATATTGCAGCTAGTCCACACCCGCCTCTCTGAGACATCTGGAAATTAGAGATAGCACTGCTAAATAAAAGTTATATAATGGCCGGCAATAGTGATACTTCTTATGTACACACACTCTACTACCGATTTCTACAAACTGTGTCATGTACACTTTAATAATCTGAGGCTCTGTATACATTGTGTTCCTCCCTGCATTCGGTATATTTGCCCATGACATATTTTCAATGAAGGCTTATGACCAATATTATAGAGCACCATTCTATAGTGTAACATTGTAAAAAAAAATAAAATTGTATATTGTAAAATGTGCTTTTTTGTGTTTTCCCTGTGTATGAGAAAGCGCGCTCTGCTGTACTATCTTATACAATAAAAAATGGTATGTTGATGGACACCAGCCAGACAGAGGACACTCTTCTGACCTCTGTCTAGTGAATGCAGGCCTATAGGAATGTCAAAGTAAATGCCGGAAGCTTTTACTACATATATATTAAACCGTGTGCAATGCATGGCATCACAAGCCTCCACCTGACATATATAGCTGATGGCAGACTTACTGCAATGCATACAGAGCCTTAGGGATAGCAAATACTTCTCTGGGCAGGACGCTGCCATATCATAGGCCAATATTTTTAATGAAAACGTATCCAGTAAGTGAGAGTTCACACTTGCGCCCATGTCCACCCGCCAGGTCTTTGTCCTATTCCCCAGAGAAACTAGATAGGGGTCCACTTCCCAGCGGTCAGTTTTAAAACCCATTAATTTGAATAGGTTTTAAAAGCAAACCACCGGTGTCCATATGCAGCCTCTCCGCAGAGAAACTGGGTTTTTTTGGCCGGACACAAAGTCCTACATGTCCGACTTTGTATCCGGACAAAAAAAATAGTTTCCCCGCAGAGAGGCTGCATATGGACACCGGCGGTTTGCTTTAAAAACTTATTCAAATGAATGGGTTTTAAAACTGACCGCAGGGAAGTCGTCTCCTGTCCAGTTTTCCCAGGGAATAGGATGGATACCAGATGGAATGACACATAGCGCACAGGCGTGCAAGTGTGAACACCCCCACACTAAACCTAAAAGTCTAATGCGTGGATGTAAAGTAGAGTTACTGTGTAGATAGCTTTGCTGGAAATGGATGATATGGCATGACCTTTACAAGACCAGCACTCTGGTAGGCGACAAGTACAGGACAACTAGGCCACATTAACCCTACCGTTTCTCTACTGAGAAGTTTATTATAACTCATACTGCAAATCCATGCCGGTTTCAGGAGTACTCCTACATTATTTAGAGGCAGGTGCAGGTAATGCCAGTCAGGGAATTCACAAAGACTGGAGTAAAGAGCACCAGTCTTTAATAAATTCCTCCTTTTGTGTAAAGAAAGTGATACTTTGCAGAATCCCAGTTCTTTCTATGGGATGTAAACCAATATAGTAAGAGGTAAAGTGATATGAAGTGTATTGGCTTACATGACATTGTATCACTACAGTGAGGATCTCTTTTACTGTAATTAGATTAGGTAACGCAAAAAGAGAAATTGACAAAATACAGACCAAGAACGTGCTCTTTGGCAATGTTTGTGTGTTTTTATTTGTATTCCTCTATAGGCCTCTTACATGGCTCCTGATTTTCCAATACCATAACAAATAAGCTTCTCGGTTTCTATCAAGCTTGTGGAGCACTGCAAACCTATCCTGGAACATGACATGAATAATAGATCACTTTTACTTCTGCTGGTCTCTGACCGTAGATAATGGCACAGGAGAGCGAAAAAGTGAGAGCAAGAGAAAGAGAGAAGACAAAAGCGTTGTCTTTGCTATTGTAAAAGCATTCCTATAGCACAGCTTTAAAGGGGTTATCCGCCTCTTAAAAACTGATGACCTAGCCTAAAGATAGGCTATCAATTTAAAATTGGCAGGGGTCCAGCAGTCAGGTCCCCACAGATCAGTAGTTACCAGGGGCATGCAGTTTCCAGCATTGTTAAAGGGATTCTATCATTGGCTTTAGTGATTTTTAACTAAGCATATATTTGTATATCCTTTAGAAAGGCTATTCCAGACATACCTTTTATTAATTAATCCTCACAGCCATTTTTAAAAATTAGCCCGCTTTTATTGATATGCTAATTAGCTACCATGGAGCACCAGAAGTCCCTGAAGTCTCTGTGATGCTCCCTGAGAACTCCTTGTGTGATATGTGTAAACAGGGGGAGGTTAGAGCAGCAAAGGCTGATGACGATGATGATGATGACTCATCAGCCTTCCTTGCTCTCTCCTTTCCCTTGTTTACACATATCACACAAGCAGTGCTCATGGAGCATCACAAAGACTTCAGAGACTTCTGGTGCTCCGTAGTGGATTATTAGCATGCCAATAAAAGCAGGCTAATTCAAAAACGGCTGAGAGGATTAATGAATGCAAGGTATGTCTAGAATAACTTTTCTAAAGGCTATGCAAATATATGATTAGTTAAAAGTCCCTAGAGCCAATGCTAGAATCCCTTTAACATGTTGGGCAATGTGCTGCTCACGCGCCATAGCAGAGATTATGGGTGCTGCGTCCTGTTAAAGTCTATGGGACACCACTGAAGTACCCAAAACTTCTAAAAGCATGGCAAGTGTGCAGATCAGCATAGGATAGGCTATCATTTTTTTTAAAGGCACATAAAACCTTTAAGGGGTGGAATAACCATAAAATGGCACCATTGTATAGGTAATAGGTAGTATCTTAATATAAAACACTCTGTAGTAAGTGCTACAATGTAAATGGTTATTTTGTATTGCATAAATTAGTTGCATTAATAATAAACTTTATTGAAGAATTGCCTGCTTTACTCATTTCCTGCTCATACAAAGTCTATTCAGCTTTAAAGAAGACATTTCACCACCCCAAGGCTGTGCAACATTCTGCACCATGTTATATGTGCTGCACAAACTCTGGGGCACTTTAAATTTTGTCTCTAGCCCCCCTTGTTGCGGAGTTCTGAGCCCCGTTATTTCTGGCGCCCTTTATGTTAATGAAGCCCTTCACTGTCAGAAGGGTGTTTCTGACAGTGAAAGGGAACAGCACTGTCCACTGCTAGTTGGACAGTGCAAGAGCAGCTTCAGCAGCGTGATCTCGCGACTTCTCTCTTCATGGAACTGAGAAGAAGAGCCAGAGGGGCGATGTCACTGTAGGGTGTCACTGTAGTGACATCGCTCCTCCGGCTCTTCTTCTCAGTCCCGTAAAGAAAGAAGTCGCGAGATCACGCTGCTGAAGCTGCTCTGACTCTGCTCTCTGCTAATTGGACAGTGTCATACTGACGAGAATGACGTCGCTGCTTCCTTCACTGTCAGAAATGCCCTTCTGACAGTGAAAGGTTTAATTAACATACAGGGCGGCAGAAATAACGGGGCTCAGAACTTCGCAACGAGGGGAGCTAGAGACAAAATTCAAAGTGCCCCAGAGTCTGTGCAGCAGCGCCTATAACATGGTGTAGAAAGATGCACAGGCTTGGGGTGGTGAAAGGTCCTCTTTAAAGGGAATTTGTCATCTCCAACAGTCCCCCTAAACCTATAATAGTGCCATGTAGGGGTCTTTTTAATGGCAACAAAAAACATACCCTTGTGGCCATAAACAGATGAAGCAATGCAGAGATCAACACCTTTTTATGGATATACAAATCAGTCTGCAAGTGCACCAGGGGCGGGGCCTGATTCCCAGGTTTGTCTACAGATAACTGTGATCCTCATAGAGGCTAAAAATGTCAATTCTCGCTAAAAAGAAAGACATTAAGCAGAGAATTTTTAACTGTCTATAGCAAATCTGACAAGCCAGTCCCTACCCCCGATGCACTTACGGGCAGACTTGTATATCCATAGAAAGATGATTGTCTCCTCATTGGTTTATTGGGTTTTGGCCACAAACATATGTTTCTACTGATATTAATGACCCCTACAATTTACTGTTATTGGTGGTGGTGGTGGGGGGGGGGGCATTTTGGACCAGAATTCCTTTAAGTTGCATGCAATAGCATTCTTTGGAGAAGGGAGGTGAAAGAGGAGAACTGACCCTGGAGGCAGAGAGATAGCAGACAGAGGATTGCCTGGGTACGCTCATGGTTGATTTTGTAGGTGTGGTCAGAATGGAAAGGGTGGGGTTTACCTTAAAAAATGTTGCATTCATGTGCACCTATGCTTCTATAACTGAAGCTTCCGCACAGCAGTCAGCTATTGCTATTAAATGTTCTTTAACTTTTCTTTTCTAATTCTGGCTTTTATTTAGGTTGCAAACTATATTCCACAACTTGCCAAAATGAGCCCTGACCACTGGGGTGTGTCTCTCTGCACAGTGGATGGACAGAGGTAAGAGGCCAACTATTTAATATTATTATTAATATCACACTATACAAAAGTAATATGTGAGTTGGAGCTATATGAATAATTTCTTATTACAGATACTTATATAGGCCCTTAAGTCACAATTTGAATCAGATTACAAAAATATTGTAGAACTCAAGATCTCAAATGAGAATTATCTGAGCGTAGGGTAAATTGCACACTAGAGGTAGAATAGCAATAGTCAAGGAGGCGGTCCTATCAGTGACTATGTCTGTATTCTCAGCTCCTCCTGCTCTAGGCTTTTAATAATTCAGATGTGTTCCCATGCTCCATAATGGAAATATACTGTACACAAGTCAAGAACCAGTGCAGATTTCCTATATAAATTGTGCCCGTTTTTTGGTTTGAGTTACAGTAAATTTGTTGGGCAAAGGTGTACCCACCCTTGCCTGCCTTGAATATTGCCCACTTTCATAAAAATGATGAACAGAGCGCTACTCAATTCTTACTGTATGTTTCACGACATGTGCTTAGGGTCTGTCGACTTTATAGCACTGTTCGACGTTTATTTAAGAATGATGGCCCTATGACTCCTATCTCGGGCAACCCAGACTTCCCCGCAGCCCTACGCTCTGCCTTCCTTTCTCACACCCCAGGCTCACTGCCACTCCGCTTCCATCAGGCACTTTCAACATTCTCTCTCCTTCCTCTTTCTGACCTGCTCCCTCCTTCAACCATCACTGCCGCCTCCCATTGGCAATATACTCAACTGACCCACTTCTACACCTCCATTAAGCAATCACACAACCTACATAAGGCTCTGTTACCATTTGACCATCTGTCTCTCCTCCGTATCTCCGTCACATGCTATTTCCCTGGTCTATGGCATGTTTTTGGAGGTGCCCTCTGACCAACTACCAGCTTATACGGGGGGTTTCATTCCCGACAGACGCGTGGTCATCTGCCTTTCGGGTGTGCCAAAAATTCTCCATCTGTTGTAGGGCACAAGACTCTAATTTTAAGATTCTCTCATGCTGGTACAGAGTGCCTTCTGTCCTCCACAGAATATATCCCTCCACCTTGGATCGATGTTGGAGATGTAATGCTCATCGAGGTACGATGGTGCACGTCTGGTGGGAGTGCTCTCTCTTGCGCCCGTTATGGACGGAGGTGAGACGTATAATTGAAGTGGTAACTGGTATTGCCATGGATGACCCGGCCCCTCTTCTCCTTTCCATCTTCCCCTGGAAGTTTAAGAGACTTACACATAGGATGTTTGGTTTTATGCTAGTTGCTGCTCGATCAGTCATTCCTAGATTGTGGAAATCATTGTCCCCACCCTCACTGATGTCCTGGCTGGAAGAACTTCTCCGCATCCACAGGATGGAAAGTCTGCTTGCTGAAAAGTGATGATAGAACACACTGACAAACGTGGCTCCTCTGGGACGCTTTCTATCACTCCACTGATTTCCAGTCCATTTTTGCTCCCCCAACCTCATGATACACTCGGCAGTCTTCCCTTTCTTCCCTCACATGCCTTTCTTCCCTACTCCTTCTGCTCCTCATTCCCATTGTTTCTTCCCTGTTTCCCCGCTGTCATCCTGGCTCTTGGGAGGGCGACTATGCCCTCTTTTCCTTTTCCCTTTTTTACCTAGTTGGGTTGTGCGCCCTTGGTTTGTTCTTTGTTTTGACCGTTAATTATTTCTCTTGGTGTAATGTTTACTCAGTCAACACAGAAGAGCTAACTTCAGTTTTAGACTGGTGTACAAAATGCCATCCTTAATAAATCTCCTCCGATGTGTTCTGCTTCTAGGTACTCAGTAGGAGACACGGATGTCCCATTATGTCTGCAGTCATGTGTAAAGCCACTAAAGTATGCCATAGCTGTGAATGACTTAGGAACAAGCTATGTCCATCAGTATGTGGGCAAAGAACCCAGTGGCCTTCGCTTTAACAAGATGTCACTGAACCTCCAAGGTAAGAGATCTGCCTTGTATGGAAATCATGATCAGTCTAGATAGTACGGATTTTGTAAGTGCTTTATAAAAAGATATTCCAAAAAACATTATAAATGGGTCCTGTCTTAAGTCACCAAACTGTTCAGAATTTTCCAGTCTGGTCAAGGAAAAGAGAGAAAAAGTGTTTTATAAATTGCTTCTGCAAGAATCACATACAGTCCTATGAAAAAGTTTGGGCACCCCTATTAATCTTAATCATTTTTAGTTCTAAATATTTTGGTGTTTGCAACAGCCATTTCAGTTTGATATATCTAATAACTGATGGACACAGTAATATTTCAGGATTGAAATGAGGTTTATTGTACTAACAGAAAATGCGCAATATGCATTAAACCAAAATTTGACCGGTGCAAAAATATGGGCACCTCAACAGAAAAGTGACATTAATATTTAGTACATTCTCCTTTTGCAAAGATAACAGCCTCTAGTTGCTTCCTGTAGCTTTTAATCAGTTCCTGGATCCTGGATGAAGGGATTTTGGACCATTTCTTTCTACAAAACAATTCAAGTTCAGTTAAGTTTGATGGTCGCCGAACATGGACAGCCCGCTCTCAAATGATCTGAAAACAAAGATTGTTCAACATAGTTGTTCAGGGGAAGGATACAAAACGTTGTCTCAAAGATTTAACCTGTCAGTTTCCACTGTGAGGAACATAGTAAGGAAATGGAAGACCACAGGGACAGTTCTTGTTAAGCCCAGAAGTGGCAGGCCAAGAAAAATATCAGAAAGGCAGAGAAGAAGAATGGTGAGAACAGTCAAGGACAATCCACAGACCACCTCCAAAGAGCTGCAGCATCATCTTGCTGCAGATGGTGTCACTGTGCATCAGTCAGCAATACAGCGCACTTTGCACAAGGAGAAGCTGTATGGGAGAGTGATGAGAAAGAAGCCGTTCTGCACGTACGCCACAAATAGAGTTGCCTGAGGTATGCAAAAGCACATTTGGAGAAGCCAACTTCATTTTGGAAACAAAGATTGAGTTGTTTGGTTATAAAAAAAGGCGTTATGCATGGCGTCCAAAAAGAAACAGCATTCCAAGAAAAACACTTGCTACCCACTGTAAAATTTGGTGGAGGTTCCATCATGCTTTGGGGCTGTGTGGCCAATGCCGGCATCGGGAATCTTGTTAAAGTTGAGGGTCGCATGGATTCCACTCAGTATCAGCAGATTCTTGAGAATAATGTTCAAGAATCAGTGACGAAGTTGAAGTTACGCCGGGGATGGATATTTCAGCAAGACAATGATCCAAAACACTGCTCCAAATCGACTCAGGCATTCATGCAGAGGAACAATTACAATGTTCTGGAATGGCCATCCCAGTCCCCAGACCTGAATATCATTGAACATCTGTGGGATGATTTGAAGCGGGCTGTCCATGCTCGGCGACCATCTAACTTAACTGAACTTGAATTGTTTGTCCAAAATACCTTTATCCAGGATCCAGGAACTGATTAAAAGCTACAGGAAGCGACTAGAGGCTGTTATCTTTGCAAAAGGAGGATCTACTAAATATTAATGTCACTTTTCTGTTGAGGTGCCCATACTTTTGCACCGGTCAAATTTTGGTTTAACGCATATTGCACATTTTCTGTTAGTACAATAAACCTCATTTCAATCCTGAAATATTACTGTGTCCATCAGTTATTAGATATATCAAATTGAAATGGCTGTTGCAAACACCAAAATATTTAGAACTAAAAATGATTAAGATTAATAGGGGTGCCCAAACTTTTTCATAGGACTGTAAGTGATAAAACCAAACTAGCCCTGCGATATGTGACTTAAATTGCCACTTTGACTCCATACAATATCTTGCACAAAGTTCAAATTTAAATCTATATATTTGGAGAAATATAAATTTTTAGAATATTTTAATTCTCTCCAAATGTACATCCAAAAAAACCTCTTCCATCAGAAGGGTCACATATTTTATTGCAAGTTGCTTTACTGAAATTGGCTACAAAGCCATGTGTAAAATTAAGAATGAAGACGGAGGTGAGCTATATTTGCTTGTCCCTTGAAATCTGAATGGGACACGTGACTCCTTTTTCTATGGCTGCCATGGCTTCTGCTGTGTATTTCTATAGCCCTGATATGGCCACTTTTGGAGGGTCTTGTGACCCATTCTGTCTATCAGCAGTATATCAGGACTATAGTGCTGTGTATATATGTGAGTATCTCGCAACCTGCCTGCATGTTGGGAAACTGAGTACTGAAGTATTGGAATAGATCATCCTACATCAGTGATTTATTTGGCACGTCAGCTTACACAAATAGTATTTTAGGAGAAATATTAGACATCTGTAATTACACGGCTATTAGAAGTAAAATGAGTGCATTCAGTAATGTCTGTACAACACATATTGTATACTTGTTATGGTAATGGCGCAGTGAATTTACATGGCTATCTTCCACTTAGGCACTCTATAGATGGTGCGTATCAGGGACGTAACTACCGTAGAGGCAGCAGAGGCGGCTGCCACAGGGCCCGGGCCATTAGGGGGCCTGGTGACAGCCACTACCGCTGCGTTTTTTTTTTTTTTTTAATAGGCCGTTACGGGCCCTATTCACTTGCCGATCCTGGCTGGGACGCGATTGGTAAGTGACACCGCGGGCCCCACAAATACTATCATTATACTGATACCGAATATAATGATCGGCGGACCGGGAGAGATAAGGGAACATAACAAACACTGTTACTTACGTCTCCACAATCCTTCCAGGCCTCCTTCCTGACGTCCTTTCTGATGTCTCTGACGTCACATGAACCCGGCCTGTGTCCCGGGTCATGTGATGTCTGATGTCCTTGCAGAAGGATGGCAGCGGAGAAGACAGCGTAGGAGCCGGGGGACAGGTAAGAAACAGTAATTTTTTATGTTTTTATTCCCCCGGGTCTCCGATTATTATACTCTGGGGTCTGAAAAGACCCCAGAGTATAATAATTGTTTATGGGTGTCCACTATGGGCTATAATACTGTGTGCAGGGGCCACTAGGGGATAATACTGTGTGCAGGGGCCACTAAGGGACATAATACTGTGTGTAGGGGCCACTATGGGCTATAATACTGTGTGCAGGGGCTACTATGGGACATAATACTGTGTACAGGGGACACTATGAGGGATAATACTGGGTGATAGGGCCACTATGGGGCATAATACTGTGTGCAGGGGCCACTATGGGGGATAATACTGTGTGCAGGGGCCACTATTGGGGATGATACTGTGTGCAGGGGCCAGTAAGGGACATAATACTGTGTGCAGGGCTTACTAAGGAACATAATAGAGTGCGGAGGAGGGGGTCGGTGGAGGTCTTCGACGTCGGTGTCGGATGAGGGGGGGGGCCCCGTGTCAAAAGTTCGCCACGGGGCCCCGCCATTCCTAGTTACGCTACTGGGTGCGTTGCACTTATTTTTACATAAAGAGTGAGTTGTCTGCTTTGCACCTAAACCTACAGGTTTTTGTCTTCATTATACTCTCTTACCCGGGCTCGTACTGGCCCACAGGCGAACAGTTGGGGCAATGTGTCCTGGAGGTTAAACACTGCCAGGAGGGAAGCATAAAAGACACAACCTTGTACATCATTGTACAAAGTTTAACCTTAAAAAGGCAGCGCGCCACTGACTGAAGAACGCATATATTGGGCAATGCTATCCTACACATCAATTAAAGCATTTTAATAGCTTAAACTAGCTGCAGGGAGCTCTAACCAAGAGAAGTTGTAGGAAAAATACCGACCTTGTCTGACCAAAACCGGCTCATTGTGCACGAGTGACAAGCTCAGAAATTTATGGTATATAGCACTTTCACATGACATGTTAGCTGACAAGGTGTATCCAGGTAATCCAGTTCATAACATTGGAGCATGACATGACTGGAAAATCTCTCTGCCGATTCACTATAGATCTTTGTAGCTACGGTTGCTTTATATGCTATTATTATGCTCTATTATTTAACTTTTACTCATGTCAAATATTCACTGGAATTCTTGCGAACTAAAGGGTAACATAAAATCCGTCAGATTATCTGCCCATAAACAAATAGTTCTACATCTAGATGTGAATGTTCGATCTTCAGAACAAATAAAAAAATCAAGTATTGGCAAAAAGAGAGACGCACACAGGGTAGCGAGAGGGAGGAAGGGTCCACAATTCCACAATGGTGGGACCTCAGAAAGAGAAGACTTTATTGCAGTGCAATGAAATATTCAAGGGACTCCATTAAGATCTTCTACAATTAAAACATGGAATCCACATTTGTTAAAGATATGTGGCATACTGAGGCAAAATTTAGACATAATTAATATATCTAAAGTAAGCCAAGCAGGTTATATAAACATGTCCAAATTTATCATACGACATGAGTCACTGTGATGAATGACGAGCATCTAGTCCTGTCCTAAGCTGTCTAAATGTAAGACACTATTAATAAATCTGCCCTATCAAGAGAAAAAAATTGCATTTTGTACTATTTAAAAATACTTTGGATTCAATCTGTAGAAGAAAAACAACAAAAACCAAGATGAAGTTTTCTGTTGTGTATTGATTGGAAGTTCATTAGAGAAGACGCAGCTGCTGCTCCTGTAGGACTGATGTGGGAAAACTAATTACACATTTATAACAGTCACTGAAAACAGCATATGAGGATATGTCATCGATATGAGATCAGCAGGGATCAGACCTCCGGCACCCCTCCCAGGGGTCAGACCTCCAGCATCGCTCCCAGGGGTCAGACTTCCAGCACCCCTCCCAGGGGTCAGACCTCTAGCACCCTTCCCAGGGGTCAGACCTCCTGCACCCCTCTCAGGGGTCAGACCTCCAGCACCCCTCCCAGGGGTCAGACCTCCAGCACCTCTCCCAGGTGTCAGACCTCCAGCACCCCTACCAGGGGTCAGACCTCCAGTACCGCTCCCAGGGTTCAGACCTCCAGCACCCCTCCCAGGGTTCAGACCTCCAGTACCCCACCCAGGGGTCAGCACTCCAGCACCTCTCCCTACCGATTAGCTGATATTATTGCATCTCGGCACTTATCCACATTGTAGTTTTAATTCATTTACAAAAAAAATGTAAAAATGACCAGTTATTAACTAAGATAAAGAACCTAAGATGATGGCCTAGTCTTCTGTTTACCTGTAATTAAAAACTAATATATATTCTTTTTATTAGGGAAACCACATAACCCAATGGTGAACGCAGGAGCGATTGTCAATTGTTCATTGATTAAAGTGAGTATGGAAGTTTCCCTTTCACAGCTTACATAATAGGGCATCAGCATAGTTTTCTGAGCCCGTCGGGCATTTTCAATTATTCACAGAATAGGTAATCAGACAGTCTAATGTTTAAGTGGTGGTCATGGCGCGGCCAACCAATATCTTGTAGGGGGCTGTTAATGACATAGTAAACATACCTTTCTTGCCGCAAATCAGCTCTTTGGTACATCTAGGATGTGGCCTCGTTGACTAGACCACTCATGTTTGCCGTGTCACCACTGCACATTGGGACCGTCAATATTTGCCAGGGGTGGAGCTTGGTGATGACCATAGGTTTTGGTTGCCAAGACCTTTGATAGGGCTCAGCACGCCAGATGTCCTTAGATGTGTATAGCCGCATCCAGTCCTTGGCAGCCAGTGCTTCAGCTGAAATTTGTCAGTGTTTTACTTACACAGATGTAAAAGCATTGGCGGCCTGGATACAGTATGTCTCCCCAACCTAAAGGTTGACTTGCTTAGCAGCAAGATTGCACCTGGTAGACTATAATACTTAGTTAAGTGTATAATGCATGTTACATATGTTTAAGTACATCTGTCACAAAATTTTAAGGGTATAATTAATACTAAATTACTATATACTTCTTTATTATATATTTTATGTTTTTTGTGTCTGATTGTTGCATTTTCAATAACTTTCACTTTCAAGTCAATGTGTCTAAAGGGTTAGCTTGCCAACTCTCCTGAAAGTGCGGGAGGCTCCCAGATCCACCAGACTGCTAGTCATAACATACATGACGTGGGTACTTTATGTGATGGTCACAATAAAGGGAAGTGACTAGTACATTTTGTGTCAATGTCATGAAAAAGGCATGTGGCAGGAAAAAAGGAGGTGTATCTCGCCCCCATCTGTGTCACGGCCACACCAAGACTTTTGTGTTTTGTATTGAGTCTCCCAAAGGCCATCATGTAATACTTGCCAGGTATGCCGATATTTGAACGAGTCTAAAGGCTGGAGCTGCAGTGAGGGCCCTGACCTATCAGATATAGCCATGTTTGTAAGGTCATATGACGGACACATGGATCATAGAGATACAAGTATGGGTTAATTCAGCTCATAGAAGAAAATAATGGTGACATTCAGCTGAATATATTCATCATATGAATTTGTAATGATTATTCCAAAAACAGTAAAAAACAGCATTGCGGCGACAGATGCCTTTTATTGCAGGTAGCATTGCTTGTCATACTTTGCTTTGATATACAGTAATGTATTTTTTATCGTCTTATTTAGCAAGGAGCTAACAAGGCTGAAAAGTTTGATTATGTAAGTATCTTGCATTATTCATCAGTCAGTATATTATGAGGATATTTTGTCATTTGCAGTTGCTACAGATACAGATGACTACACACATTCATATTATACTGGCAGAGCCAAGATATTGATTTCCACCTAGGAAGTATCCCTGACTGATTATATATCTTTAGTATACTCACTTGTCAATACACTCCAGGTTTTAGGAATACTCTCTCACTGTGGCCATGTTGTCCTATCAATGAGGAGTGTACAGTAAGTCAGTGGCAGATCCCGTGATCATGTTGTTTGTTTGTTTTTTTGAGATTTGCATTCCATTCACAAGGAGGCTTTAGGGGAACTTTCAGTCCTCCATATTCGTGAGCACTGGGAATTGGACACCTATTCCCTGTACTGTGTATATGGGCTAAGTTTCCATATCGACATATGCCTTTTAATTCCCAGCTGTACTGTTTTGTACCCAGCTCAAGGAGAAGAGTTCACTTGGCAGCTCCCCTCTAGCTTCACCTCCACCATCTGATGATTGACAGGTGTCTCTCTCTTTCCACATAGGAAAATACTTGTCAATTATATTGTGCCCCATAAATCCTTCCCACCTTTAAAGAGGATTTTCACCACATCAAACATTTCCAACTCTTTACATCAGTTAATAGGTGCTGCTCCACCGATTGGAACATTTTCTCTAGCCCCCACTGTTTCTGAGAAATCATTACTATTAGTTTTGTTGCCTTATATACTATTTAGACTCTGTACTGTCAGGAGGGCGGTGTCAGGCAGGAGCAGACAAGGGGTGTGATTCTGAGCTCTGACACTGGCTGCCTCTGATTGGAGCTCTGAGTCACACCCCCTGTCTGACACTGCCCTTCGGACATTACAGAGCTTAAATAATACATCAGACACCAAAATTAACTGTACTTGTTGCTCAGGAATGGCGGAGACAAGAGAGAAAATTCCAACTGTGCTGGAATCAGTGGAGCAGCAGCTATCCATAGATGCTAAGAACTAGAATTGGTGGATGTGGTGAAAGGTTCATGTTATTTCTACTTCAGCACGTTTGTTAGTGACATATTGAGTTGAGTTGTCCTATTGTTCTTGCTTTATGCACTGATCAGTTACGAGTCTGCTGCCTGACTTGTAACATCTCCATACAAGGAAAAGATGAATGTCCCCATCCATTATAATTACAAGACATGTAAACCTGTCCTTACAGCACCCAGTCTACATTATACCAGACAGCATCCAGCTCAGCACAACCACAATACAGAAGTTGACAATAGCCAGTTACTGGCTATTTTCTTAGTTGCTACAGACACAGGTTACTCCACACATTATTAAGATATTGGCAAAGCCAAGATATGAATTTTCACATTAGAAGTATCCATCATTGACTACACTCATTTGTCAAACCAGTCTATGTTTTATGTATACGATTAACTATAATCTTCATTGCTGTTACAGACATAATGCCGCACACCACTATTCTTCAGCAGCCTAAATAATAATAGTGTAGACTTTTGCAAATTCTTGAGTTTTCCTTCTTTTTGTTCCTAAGGTCATGCAGTTTTTGAAAAGGATGGCAGGAAACGAATTCATTGGCTTCAGCAATGCAACGTAAGGACAACTGATGTATCAGTCTGGGCGCCAAAGTCAAGTGTGGAGGGCTCGCATGTCCTACTGTAATTATCCTGTCGCAAATCTTAGTCTTACACAGACATATTGCCATGCTGTTGTTTTCTTATCTGTGTATCCTTCTGTGTGTTCTGTATAAGTTCCCTTTAAAGTGAATGTCCATATTTTAATGCCATGTCATTTTAGGTTCAAAATTCCAGGCTGAAAAGTTTCTTAACCCCTTAATAATCATTAATAAGCCTTTTTGTATTGATCATTTAGGAGTTTTATTCCACAGTGGCATGTCTATATGGCATTGCAGAGGGTGCTGTAGCGAGGTCCTGTCCCACACTAGAGCAGATGCTCGGGTGTTTAATGGCAGCTTAGGCTGTGACGAGACTGCCAGGCATTATACAGTAGCACTTTGCTTTACCAATGCACACAAGCTATCTCACAATAACACACCTCATAATGTGAAAACCAGTGGCCCTACTCATAGTATTACTGCTCTTTCACTGCTATTGGACTGTTCTTCTCTGGTCACCATACTAGAAAAAAAACTGATTCTGAATACAGATACTGAGGCACAATGATGACTAGTCACCATGCAAAAGCCTTGTGAATCACAGTAACATAGCAATATAATTGATAAGGTTGGAAATATAATCCATCAACTTCAACATATAAACCCTACTGTACCATTCTGATACAGAGGAAGGCAACTACAAACTATGCTATGGATGCCAATATCCCCAATGCAATCAGAATAAATCCCTGAACCAAAATCCCGTCCAAAAATACTAGTTCCCTTCACGTGCCGTGATATTTGAACTGTGAAGTATTACATTCAGTCCCCTCTTGAACTTGTATTTGTAAGTTATCAACTATCAGAAAATTCCATAGTTTCACGTCAAAGAACGTCCATGTATGACTATGGTAAATTCTGTTCCTCTGGGTGCAAATGATACCACCTTCTGATGGTGTAAGACCTAGCTGTGAAGCTTAGAAGCATATTGCATTGCAATTTTTTTAGGACCATCTCTCTAGAGGACTATTTTTCACAGTTTTACAATTGTCTGAAATAGGCTTCACTGTATTTCTCATTACCTCTCCTTCCCAATTCACACAGCAGAGTTAGATGTAGGCACACTCATTGTATTGTTACATGCCCTTATATCACCTTAAGGCAAAGGCCCCACATAGGGAAACACAGCAAAAAAAACCAAAAACATTCCGCACTGTTTCTCATTGCATTTTTTACACAGTTTTCCTCTGCAGAATTTCTGCACCTATCATATCTATATGGAAAACACCAGTGTTTCTGCAGGTATAATTGACATTCTGTGGTATTCGAAAACACAGCTTTTCCGCCGCAGATTTTTTCTGTAATGTGTGGATGGGATTAGACAGAACCCCATTTGAGAAAATGCATCGTAGAGTAGTACCTGCAAAGTGCAGCCCCAGCCTAAAGGACGTCTGGCTATTTCTTTGTGTGGTAAACTGTTGACAAGGCATAGGCCTTCTAGAGACCGAGTGTCTAAACTGCAACCCAAAACGCACTAAATTATCACAAAGTGCCAACACGGCTATTTAACATTAATACTGTGCGGATCCACAATCTTGGTCAATTACAGATGGTCTGTAATAATATGATTTGTCTGCTATAATACAGATACTGTGTGATAAAAGTAGTGAAGCCCCCCCCCCCACAGTACAATCTATCCTACTGTGGCCCTGACACAGTACTTTCTGTCCCACAGTGGCTTCCACATAGTACAATCTGCTCCATAGTGGCCCATACACAGTACAATTTGCTCCACAGTGGCCCATACACAATACAATTTGCTCCACAGTGGGCCATATACAGTACAATTTGGTCTACAGATGGGTGCGTACAGAGAGTGCTCTGAGTGCCACCACTGGCATGAATGCCATAGGTTCGCATCACAGGCATAGGCCATTGCCTGGAACTGGCATGATGTCACAAAATGCATGCCAATTTTCGACAGATCAACAACGACAGATTGTACTGAATCTATAACAATACACCACAGCCAGTGACATTCAGTCTATATCTCTTTATTTAGCCAACAAGATTACATGTATGGCACACTTCGGCTTACAAGCTGAAACCTTTTTCACTGCAGTGTATGTGAAGGGTAAACAGGCTTTCCATAGACTTAAAGTGTACCTAAACTTTCAAACAACATTTAGTTACCTTTTTTTGGCAGCATTTGTGATATTAATAAATATTGTAATATACTTTATTAATAAAATGTGGAGTATGAGTGTACTCTAGGAAAGCTGAAGCTGGGTGATCCCTTAAAATAGCTATATCTAGGGCACTATAAAATGCAGAACAATGCTTTTGGTGCCATATGAAAGAGGAGATTCTCTTGTTTCATATATATATATATATATATATATATATATATATATATATATATATATATATATATATATATAATATAAGTGATGATAGCAAGATGTCTTAAGATAGATAAAATTCTCATCTTTCATATGACACCATGACACCAGAATTACTATCCTACACTTCATAATGCCTGAGCTATAGCCCAGTTGCCCTACTATATCCATATAGATTTCAGCTGACAACATAGAAATGGGAAATAATAAAGATATTCAGGGTTTTATAGAAAGGAGCCAAATTCATTAATAAAGTATATTACAACATTTATTAATGACAAAACTTCTGCCTGAAAACCAAAATGTGTTTAAAAGTTTAGGTACATTCTGACAGGTTTTCTTAATGCTTTGTGTTTTTATCTTCTGCAGCTTTCAATCAGAAAAAGAGACCGGAGATCGGAACTATGCTATAGGATATTACCTCAAAGAGAAAAAGGTGAAAAATCAAAAAATAACATAATAGAAAACCATTCTGGTACAAAAAGAAGTTATAGCTTAGGGCGCATTCACACGGAGTAACGTGCCGTGTGACCTGGCACGTATACGCCGTGTGAGATTTTGAGCGCTGTATACGCTCCCATTGATTTCAATGGGAGTTAGTCTCGTATATGCAAAATCATGACCACAAAATAACGCGGCGTATACGATCCAGGCTCCCATTGAAATCAATGGGAGCATATACGGCGCTCAAAATCTCACACGGCGTATACGTGCCAGGTCACGCGGCACGTTACTCCATGTGAATGCACCCTCACATTGTAATCACTTTTTTTGTCAATACCTGTACATTCTTGTAGTAACTTATATGTTTTACAATGACTTCTCTGTTTTTACCCTTCTAGTGTTTTCCAGAAGGAGCGGACATGGTATCTGCGCTGGATCTTTACTTCCAGGTGAGAAAACATCATTCCTATTAGTAGCGGTGTTGTCACAGCTCACAAATAGGTTGTGGTTTAGATCATTGCAAATCTTTGTTCACATGGAAAATCACTTAAAGGCAGCCATACAATGTAGTGTAATGCTGCACAAAATGGATCAATTCAACCAAAACTATGGTTCATTGTGTAATATTTGCCAAACAATCATTCTAGCCGGCAGACATTCTAGACGTCTCCATCTGGAAAGAAATTTGTTGTCATTGTCTGATAGTCAATAGTCCACAAAAAATATCCCTGTGAAACAGCATTCCAAGAAAGACTGGTTGTCTTTTACCGGTGTTTCTGAAGATATACAACGAGCCTGAATGGCTACAGAGGCCATCATGGACTGAAGTGTGTATGTCGGCATTGACAGAAGGGTTGTGCAGCCATCAGCCTACATCTATGAAATGTGTATCAATGACTTTTTGTGTATGTCCTGACCTTAAGGGCTCGAAAAACATGGAGAAAGAGGGAGCGGATTTTGGCACTGAATCCTCCTCAAAATCCGCCCCCTCACAATAGAGGTCTATGCAGACCGCTAGCGTTCTGTTTTCCACTAGCGGTTTGTTCCCGCTAGCGGAAAAAAAGAAGCGAGCTGCCCTTTCTTCAGGTGGATTCCGTGGTTGATTCAGTCGCGCCGTCTGCCTCACGGCAGCACCCTCCGGACTAAGGCCATTCATTTGGGCCTACTCCAGAAGCCGCGACAGTCGCATTTTGGTCCTATTCTGAAGCGGCTTCCCGCGTCAAAATCAGGACCAAAATACGCCATCCTGTGCCCCATGTGAACAGGGTCTTACAGTATACTCCCTACCTGAAATATCTCCTGTATATATATTTTTTCTCTTTCTAGTTGTGCTCCATTGAGGTGACCTGCCAGTCGGGGAGTGTACTAGCTGCCACTCTGGCTAATGGTGGCATCTGTCCCATCACAGGAGAGCGGGTCCTGAGTGCAGAGGCAGTAAGAAACACTCTGAGTCTGATGCATTCGTGTGGCATGTATGACTTCTCCGGACAATTTGCCTTTCATGTGAGTATACAGATAGAACATTCAAAGTAACATACCGTATATCAAAAAAATAGTATTTTGTTGTCACTCACCATATGAAACCGAGAAGTCTTCAGGGTGTGCAATCCGTGCCCCGGGACTCATCGGAGCTTGGTAATATACATCAATACAATACTTTTTTGTATGTGTTTTCTATCTTTTTGCACATTATATTTTTTAAAAAATTCTATGGATTAAAAGTTAAATTTTAAAGAAGCCGGTTTGTGGAATACGTACTTCCTTTTGTATTAACATACCGTATATACTCAAGTATAAGCCGACCCGAATATAAGCCGAGGCCCCTAATTTTACCACAAAAAATCTGTAAAAATCTTTAATAAACTTTGATTAAACATAATGGAAGACATTCAGAAGGGAGATCTCACAGTTTGGCAGCCCTGGTGTCTGGAGAGTGACATCCAAACAGTGCAGATGCTGGCGGAGAGCAAAAAGCCATAAATAATAAATCTGTTCTTATAAATCTATCAACTAATAAATGAATACATGGTACACTACAGTACATCTCTGGTGACAGAACTGTTCTCCAATGAAAAAGAAAAAACTTTTTCTGAACAAGATATAGGAGAAAACAAAACAATAAAATAAAGCATTGCATTGCTGGTGAACAAGACAGTTGTCGGTTTATACTGTTACTCCCATCTAGTGGCCAGATGATGCAATTACAATAAATACTTTTCCAAAACTAAATTATACCATTACATTTGTATATCGGTCATTGTTCATATTATAAAGGATTAAAATATTGTCGAGAGCAGAAAAGTACTGAAGTTTGTGAATATGTAAAATCAGTGAATATTAAATACACTTGCAGTTAAACCTAGCATAGTACATATACCTGTAATCCAATAGGACCAGTCCATTGTATCCATATGTTCATGATGTTAGTATGTGTCTAGCTCTATCAGATGTTCAGTGAAGTTGTTTTTTTCTTCTAGGTTGGAATTCCAGCTAAGTCCGGTGTGTCTGGAGCCATATTACTGATCGTTCCTAACATTATGGGAGTTTTCTGCTGGTCCCCACCTCTTGACAGAATTGGGAATAGTGTACGAGGGATTCATTTTTGCCATGTAAGAGACTTTTTTTTCTGCAATTCTTAATAGTATTCACATGAACGATAACAATGATGCATATTACAGGGACTAACATAACATCCTTTTAAGGTAAAGTAAGTAATTCAGAGAAGAATAAATGAATGAATGAAAACCATGACAATAGAGCCAGATTCATGACTATACAAACACCAATGGCTCCAGAGGTTTTGGTGGCATGGGCAGCCGACTGGGCCCCATAGTCACCCAAGGGTTTAGCATCAGCCCCCTGTGATCAGTCTGGCATATTCTCTGACTGTCTGTCTAAATTTGCACTGTTTGACTATTTTTGGCCATTGAATTTAGATTAGACTGTAGTGGATACACCTATATCCTTACCTGTAATCTTATTTAGTCTGATAACTGCTTCATATCCAAGTAAAACCACACACTTCAAGCCCTTATCCACTGTAACGTATACTCAGCTCTTTGGATATGGCCATCCGGTGTATTAGTCAGTAACATAGAATTGCTCTCTTTGTAGGAACTGGTCTCGCTCTTCAATTTCCATCATTATGACGACTTGCGGCATTGTGCAAAGAAGCTGGATCCCCGCAAAGAAACAAGAGAAATCCAGGTATTCTATGCATATGCAGTAAATATACAGAAAGGCAAATGTTTAGCTATATGTGAGGTCTATAAAGGTTGTGATTCCAATGCTCTCAAATATTTTAGTGGGGTTTCCACGGTCCATGTAGTTGTACACAGTATAAATCACGCCAAGCAAAGTGACGAGACTTGTGGGAAAGTTAAGAATAGGCACAAAAGAAATCTACAGCATAAAGCATTCACAAAAGGAATAAGAAAAAAAAAGGGTCAAGTGGCTTGTATGGGATACAGGACAGGCATTATATCAGTGAAGGTCCCAGCTGTAGTGTCTGAAGTAATCAGATATTTAGGAACTGGAACACCCCCTTTAAGTAATCTCCTAATATATATATATATATATATATATATATATATATATATATATATATATATATATATATATATATAGTTGTGTTGTATTGCTTTGTAACAACCTTTTATGTCTGTCTGAAGCTTTGTTGCTACTGTTTGTCCTTCTCTGCAGCACAAGACTGTGGTGAACCTTCTGTTTGCAGCTTATAGTGGTGATGTTTCTGCTCTGAGAAGGTAAGATGTCCTCATAGTATGTTATATATACAGGAAGTCACTGGCATTATGAGTGTCAAGATACATAACACTCCATTCACATGGGGCATACAAGACACCCATTCTTGTGATCAGTATGAACCCCAGCAAACAGACCCCCAATGATCAGAAAAATGTAGAATCAAGAAATCAGAATATATGAACATTTCTCACAAATTGTACAAAGACAATGACCCAGATTTTCTATTGTGGTTACGACAATACTGGTGTAAATGTGATGCATCTAGGTTGAGACAGCATAACTAAGCTTACACTGTACAAAAATTAGTAAATCTGGGTCAATGAGAGAAATGGCAGAGCTAGATGTGAACTCGCTCACATATACAGAAGCAAACCAGGGGAATTATAGCAAAAAGCATCTAAATAAAGACCTCGGCATAAGACACCTTGAGCTGTCTGTATTTAGACTCAGCAAGTTCACAGATTTAATGGTGTATTCCTCCTTGTTATCTGATCAATTGATAGCACTTCAGTAATTGCCTGTATGACTTTATTATGGTTTGTTTATTTATATAGTACAATTAATTCCATGGTGCTGTACATTATTATATTAATTTCATGGTGCTGTACATTATTATATTAATTCCATGGTGCTGTACATTATTATATTAATTTCATGGTGCTGTACATTATTATATTAATTCCATGGTGCTGTACATTATTATATTAATTCCATGGTGCTGTATATTATTATATTAATTCCACGGTACTGTACATTATTATATTGGAGTGCCGAAGGTTGCTGACCCCTAGAATAGACAATCGCTTGTGATCACTGGACTACCCCTTCAAGTAAAACTATCTTGTTTTTGGATATACTGTATAACAGACAATAAATATTCCCTTTTTTTTCCAGATTTGCACTTTCTGCTATGAACATGGAGCAAAAAGACTATGACTCCAGAACAGCTCTACACGTCGCAGCAGCAGAAGGTTTGCTATCACATAATGGCAATTTAAAGCCGATTTCAAAGAAAACCCCACAAATCTCCATTAGTAATATTTTATTTTTATCTCTGGTAGGACATGTGGATGCGGTCAAATTCCTCATAGAAGGTTGTAAAGTTGACCCATTTGTAGAGGACAGGTAAGCCATTAGTGTTGTATGAGCTCAGTAAATGTAGCATACATATTATTTGTGAACTATGGACTAAGAGAAAATAAATACACATAGGACCTTCACAGTATGGTCAATGGCTGCATTCTGCAGACCTTTAAGAAGGAAGACCCACCAGATAACCCTCAAATTGCCCTAAACAACCTTGCAATAGAAGTGTAGCCTCCTTGTAGCTGATGGGACAAGTGATATCTAGCGAATGCACAAATTGCAATATTTGTAAACTGAATTTTCACTATTAAAGATATTACAAACCACAAACCTTGGTATGCAGACCTTCAAACACTTATAACAAACACTAAAGAATACTGGCTTCCAAAAGAGAATACAGACGATTATTCAGCAGTAACTATATCGGCATCCTATACTTCAGACCCAACTCTTAACATCTGTATTTTCCCCCGTGAGAGGACTCAGACCTCTATTACCTCAAGTTTATTGGTAATAGACCCAAGTTTCTTTAAGAGTTTCCATTTAATACCATTCAGTAAGCGCTAAAGAGGTCATTCAATGTGAAATCTCTGCCTTAGTCAGATATTGAATGATAATAGCTTTCCATTTAGTGAAGAACTTCTTGATGCCAGGATTTTTCATGTGCCCCATTACTAAGCACTCCAGATGTAAGCAGTATTTCATGTGAGCAATGGCTTATTATGGCATTTGTATATAGTACAGTGCTGCTGAAGTGGCCATGTGCTCCTCTCTGGGATCAGACAGCTTTGCTAGGAGCAAGTGTGCAGATGCTGGAGAATCTCCTGATTGATTTTACTTACATCCTCTAGATACTGTTATCTAATGGGGTCTAGCACAGTGACATATCTATTTTACAGTCTGACCAAGATAAGCAACTTTAAAACTGGAAGCTAAACTGTGAACCACATTAACATCAATCCACTATATGCCTGTTGACTCTAGAATAAAGGGGTTGTCTCAAGATAACTTCCATTGTCCATGTTCCCTATTTAAACATATCAGTGTCATTGAGGAAGGGATACAATTGTATGCAGCCTAGTCATTCATGACCAAGGACATAATTTAATATATCCACAATCCAATCTTAATTTCTTCAAAATATCTAATTTATTTCATATATATATATATATCTCGCATTTAAAAAAAAAAAAAACGCAGTAAAAATTGTGACGTGTTTTTTTGCGGCCCGTTCTCTTAAAGAATGGGAAAACTGCCTGGAAGCGTTTTTTACAAAAAAACGCTCCACAAAAAGCGTGCCAAGGTCAATAAAACGCTTCCTAATTGGGAAGCGTTTTTTTCCGGTGCCAAAATAGGACGTTATTTAAGTGTGAACTAAGCCTAAAGATAGTGGTTACTGTTATGTAAACTTGTTTAAAAATGTAATAAAAAATGTTGTTAAAATAATAATAATAATAATAATAATAATAATAATGATAATAATACAATTACCAATAGCTGCCATAAAATGATTCTCTGTGTTCCATAGGTGGGGTAATACTCCTCTGCAAGATGCCATTATATATATATATATAATTTCTCACTCTCTATATTCTATTGTAAAGTAAGGGCTAGTTCACACGGGGACATGGAAAAGGATTTTGACAGCAGAATCCACGTCATAATCCCCCTCCATACAATGTTAGTCTATGGAGACTGCTAGCTTTTTTTTCTGCTAGCAGAGAAAAGGAAGCGACATGACCTTCAGGCGTTTTCCACCTGACCAAAGCAATAGAAGTGAATGGGAAGCGTTTTTTACCATGCGTTTTTTTGCAAAAAAAAACGTGTCGCATTTTTTTTTTTTTTTTACAAAAAAACACGCAGTAAAAATTGTGACGTGTTTTTTGCGGCCCGTTCTCTTAAAGGATGGGAAAACTGCCGGGAAGCAAAGCGTGCCAAGGTCAATAAAACGCTATCTAATTGGGAAGCGTTTTTTCCGGTGCCAAAATAGGACGTTATTTAAGTGTGAACTAAGCCTAAAGATAGTGGTTACTATTATGTAAACTTGTTTAAAAATGTAATAAAAAATGTTGTTAAAATAATAATAATAATAATAATAATAATATGACCAATAGCTGCCATAAAATGATTGTCTATGTTCCATAGGTGGGGTAATACTCCTCTGCAAGATGCCATAAAGTTTGAGAGACATGATGTGGTGAAATTACTGACTGAATATCAAGAAACCTATGTGAAAAGACATATGGGGGTTGAAAGTTCAGAAGAACATTTGTCTTTGGAGAATTTGAAGAGTATGGTGTAGCTGATCTTCTTCATTGCAGACCTGCAGCACATCTGGTTACACAAGCCAGTACAATTAGCACTAAGCTTTTATACAAGGATCAGCAAAATCTACGCAGCATCATCGTACAGCGCTGAAACATCTGCAAGACCTTCGAAAAGTCCTATAGTACAACGTGAGAATCCCTCTACAAACACCCTCTGTGATCCATCTGCCACATCCTTAGATAGTCCAGGCTGTGAGCTATGAATTCTCTGTGACCCCAGGATGATTGTGTTCTAACTACACCAATACATTGTAGCAAATCCTCAGAATACAAGAGATTTGTGTTGCTGACATGTTTAGCTTAAATGGGTTTTCCAGGCTCAAAATTTTGATGCCCTATCTTATAGGCCACTAATACAAGATTGCTGAAGGACAGACACCCGGAACATCAATCGGCTTTCTCAGTAACTGATACACAGAGAATTGAGAAGGAAGCAGATAGTGCTGTTCTCTGTGTAGTGGTCAGACCAGGTACTGCAGATCAGCTCCTCTTTACTTGAATGGGGGCTCAGCTGCAGTAACTCAGTTCAGCCACTATACAGATAACAGAGCTGTCTGCTTCCAGCTCCATTCTGGGAGCAGCTGATTCATGGGGGTGTTGGGCTTTAGACCCCCACATATCTGATATTAGTGAACTATCTTCAGAATAGGCCATCAATAGTTTTAGCCAGGAATACCTCTCTAAAGGGCAAGAAGTTATCTTTAAAATATGACAATATAAAAACTATATACATTTCACAGTACATTGTTTAAAGGACTCCATCACAATGGCAGACCTCTCATTAATAAGAAGGAATGAAGAATGTAGAGAGCTAGTTTATTGGAAGCAACACAAACACTTGTCATAATAAAAAGGGGTTCTCCTGGAGGGTTTCAGTACTTAGATCCTCTGTCTTCTATTGCAGACCAGGTTGGTCCTAATCTTGGGTCACATGATTAAAACAGGCTCAGCATCAGAGCCAGCTTGGAAACCCTAATGTTCATCTGCAATGGAACCCAGAGAAACTAAGTACTGAAACCCTTTCTAGAGAACCTCTCGAAAAAATGCAAGAAATGAAAATTCACTGCAGTGCATTGTAAGGGTATGTTCACACGGCGGAAAATGAAGAGGAATTCATCTTCATTTTTGCCTTGGTCTAGCTGCAATGGGATACCGATGCAGTGCATCAGCATTCAGTCATGGCATCCCATTCCTGATTAGGCCCGGATGAATGGGTCTAATCAGGAGGACGTCTTGAGTCGCAGAATCAGTGGCAGGATCGACCAGGATGTTTCTTCTTTCCGCGTCCTGCTGCGTTCTTTGCCTCCCATTGAAAACAATGGGAGACGGCTTTGCTCTGGTTTCTAGGGCGAAATCTGCCCCCAAATCCATGGCAAATTCCAACATCTGAACACACCCAGAGCAAGGAAATTTGCAGGTTTTTGCAACAGGTTTTACACAATATATTGTTGATTGATTTCCAGGCTGGTTGCAGGGTATATTTTTATGCCATGTGTGAACTTAGCTGGAGGTTAGATTTATGTAAGGGAGCGTTCACACTACTGTCGGTGTCAAACAGCTAGTGTCCACTGCTAATGGCCATTCAAAATCTTGCGCGGACACTAGCTGTGTCTGTGATATCTTGCATTGATTTAATGGGACATTGGGTGCGTTCTTTTACAGTCCGTGCCTGTCCTTAACTGTCCGTTCCCAAAGATGTATGACTTTTCAAGCGGACAGCAAAAACGTACATGTCGGGTTTTGCTGTCCGCTTGAAAGGTCGGACATCTTTGGGAACGGACAGTTAAGGACAGACACGGACTGTAAAAGAACACTCCCCATGTCCATTTAAATGAATGCAAGATATCACGGACACAGTTAGTGTCCGCTGCTAATGTCCGCACAATATTTTGAACGGACATTAGCTGTCGGACACCGACGGTAGTGTGAACGCCCCCTAAGACTAGACAACCATGTTCATAAATACTAGAAGCATTGGTGACTGTAAATTTTCTTGATGCTTATTACAGTCTGATTGTATGTCACAATAAGATATATATGTATTATATATATAATTATATATTTATGTATGCATAATTATATATGAAAATATCATCTACAAAAGGCAAATTTTAGATATTATGTAACACTCTTTCCAGGTTAGAACTAGTCATGTTCGTAACATGTTCCATTGTGCAATGACTACTTATTGAACTTAGATTTGCCATGTATATGTGAAAGGGTTCATTTAATTAGGGGTTTTTTTTCTTGTTTTTTTTTTTTTTTGCTGTCTACCGGTGTTAACATTTCAGTGTGAACCCTACTAAATACTCATGTAATTGCAGATTCCTCAGAACCTTTGAAGGATCCTATACCAATGAATTGCTGTCCAGTCTACCTGCATCATGGTATAGAGTAGGAGAAACTAAGCAGATTTATACATAGTTTTGCGTAATAATGTATTGACATCTTTGTTGTGGATTTTAGAGTCCAGTGGGCGGAGTGTCTCAAGGACTGACAGCCTTCCCTGTATGAGCATACATACAAAGATAGCTGCCAGTCACTGACAGGACCATCCTGTGGACCCCCAGAGATATAAATGACAAGTTATAGGGAATCTTTACCTATAGAACTATCTATCATTCCGCCCAGCTGCTCCTGCTCTATAGCTTAAGGGTAAGTTCACACAGAGTTTTTGGTCAGGATTTTGAGGCCGTATCCACCTCAAAATCCTGACCAAAAAGACGGCTCCCATTGAAATCAATGGGAACCGGACAGTTCTTTTCTCTGGGAGCTGGAGCTGATTCTTTCAGGCGGATTCGCCTCATGACATCCGCCTGAAGACACTCCTTCCTCCCGACTAGGCTCATCCATTTGGGCCTAATCCAAACTGGAGTGCGCGACTGGATGCCAGTGCACTGCACTGGCATCCAGTCGCAGCAACCTGTATTTTGGACCGGTACCTGAGGCGATCTCTGCCTCAGGTTCTGGTCCAGAAAACCCTGTGTGAACTTGCCCTTATTCTTACAGATTAGACTGTTCAACATGACAGGATCCCTTTAAAGAGAATGTATCATCTAGATTTTTTGAACTAATTAGAACTAGATACAGATTCATTTTGTAACCTGCAATGTTTTTGTTTTCTGATGGTAGATTTTTTTTTTATAGTATTTTCTGTACATGATTATGGGAGCAGCCATCTTGTCTGAGCTTTTGTTGTACATTGTTAACAGCATTCAGAAATATGCTTTACAGGAACCACAAGGAACTGTATAATCCTAGCAGCATAACTCTTAACGTAAAGTAGGATGGGTGCATATTCAGAGGGGTGGACTGACCACTTTCCCATCCAATTGCAATACAATTTCTATATCACACACTTGTTTCTTACAGTTCCAAGCATAGTCACTAGATTCCTTCTGAATAGTACAATGTCAGGAGGGCCTTTATCCTCCACTGGATCTCCACCATAAGCCTGATGAAGGGTATTAACATGAACCACTGCATATGTAAAAATACCCAAGCGTGTCTTATGGATCTAACCATATAAAACTGTAGTCATGAGACGTGAATCTTTGGGAAAGATATATCATGGGAGAATTTTTAAATTCAGTTTTGCTCGATGTGCTGTCCCCATAACTTTCGCAAAATGGGGAATGTGTCGCATGTTTGGCATAAAAGAGGGATTTTTCCTCTTTTCAGAAAACTGGCATAGATGTGTTAATAAATTCAGCCCAACAATGTTAAGAGGTGTTATTGTCACAAGTTGCCCCATCTACAGTATATTTACTACAGTATATCTGGTCAAATGCTGATCAGTGGAGGTCTGAACACAGGGACCCCAGCAATAATGAGAAATGGTGTGTTTTGCACCCACAGTTTGAATTGAGTGGAGGATGAAAGGCGCACCGACGTTTCATTGCTTTCATTGGGAGCCACCAGAGATAACCGAGCGCTGTACTTTAGCTATCTCCAGTGGTTCCCCTGGCTGCTTTCTTTCAGAATGAACTCCATGTCCTCATCTTAGGCAGTGACGTTACGCCTGTTGGTCACATGACTATGCTGCAACACTGCAGTACGGCCATATGGCCAACGGATAGGATGTCACTTCTTGAAAACAGGAAGCGGAGCCCTTTCTGAAATAGGGCAGCCGTGTTTTCTTTTCCTGGATAACCCCTTTTACATAAATGCTTGATTTAAACAATAGGTCATAAAACAACTTATCAATTGGAATCACTTTAACAAATCTTCCTGTCTAGAGTTTGCTGTTACATTCTTGCTGTTCTTTGGAGCAAACATGATTCCCTCTCAAAATGTGCATCCAAAACGTCCAATAGTTAAACATGAAGTGAAGAATGCTGGACCATTCACCCATTCCATCTTCAACCCTAGTGCAGGAGTGGTGAATTCATTTCAATGGGAACCCCAAAGATAGCCGAAGTACAATACTCTATCTTTTATCAGTCCTGGCCATAGTCAAGCTGACTGTGATGAGGTTGAATGCGAGGTGGGAGAAAGGTCCTGCAATCTTCACTTCGTTGGACAACCCCTTTAAGTCCCACTGTCTAAGTATTGTACACCTCTTCTTGCTGTTGTATAGACCAGCCGATAAGGGCTAATTCACACGACCAGATTTTCGATCCATGCGCTGTCCTTGTCTATAACATATGAAACCTGGACAGCACACGCACCAATAGTAATCTGTATTAAAGTTACATGACCATGGAAAAGAAAGAAGAAAAAAAAACAACGCAGCATGCACCATTTCAGTGTGTGGTGGGAACAGACCTAGAGACAGTTGTCTCCAGCAGTCTCAAAGTCCGATTCCTCTGTAGGCATTCGGTCACACTTACAGATGCAAAGCAGTCAATGTCACATGGGTAGGGAATCAAAAGAACATTAGGAGGAGCCATAACAGGTCCGTAACAGCAATATCTAGACAAGGGAGCAAAGAGCAGAGAGATGGAATATCGATCTGTGGAACAAACATTTCAATTGCACATAAAGGTTAGTTCACACTGGAGATAAGCTCATACAAAACAAAAAAAAAGTGTTCACATTCTGTCTGGTAAAAACATATGCTATCTGTATACTTCAGTGTAAGCCTAGTATGAGCATGGATCCACTGCTGCAGAATGCTAAATACTAAGGAGGAATTTATTTCATGTAACAAAGGACCACTGTGTCTACATTAGGCCTCATTCACACCTCAGTATTTCATCAGTATTTTTTTTTTTTGTTAAAGCCAATCAGTAATGGATTCAAGAAAGAAAACAATAACTCTTTCTTTACATATGTTCCGTACCCATGCTGGTTTTGGCTTTAAAAAAAACCCTCTGTAAAATATTGATCCCGTACTGAAGTGTGAATGAGGGTTAGCAGACATAGAGCACAAGTGCATCTTTCATGGAATAGTCTACTGAGATTAGACAAATAGGTCATGTTCTCTTTTTATTAAGGATCTTTGTGAGATGTTGTCTTGCTTTACTTCCAAAGCTTCACCAGCAAGGTGACCGACCGTTAGAGACAGAATGAATGTACTTGATATCTGACAAGTGCAGCTTCTCTGCATTGCTGCTATGAAATATTGGCCAAAAATATCCAGATTTGTGTGGTGTGGTTTTATAAAGTGTATTGAATATGGTTGTGCTCATTTTGTATGCTTATTAAAATCTTTATAACTGAAAATACGCCTAGAATTGTATTTATGTATTCACATTTTCTAATAAAGTGCTAGAATACTCACCTGTATTGTTACAGTGAAATCTGAATGCTTTTCTATGATTGATGTGACTGTATAACTGCATGGAGCAAGCTCCTTCCCTCCCCCTAGTGGTGGCTGCGGGCAGTACATTATAAAGCAAGAGAAGCTGAGAAGTTGATACGCATTTGTGGGAAAATATCCAGTAGAACTTTTAATGTATTCATATAAACTTGTCTTCATTCTGGGCGTAGGAGTCCAGTAGGTGGCTTATTCTGTAACTGATAGCTGTCCCTCTGAGGGCTTGTTCACACGGGGCAAGAGGGGGCGGATTTTGGCGCTGAATCCACGTCAAAATCCACTCCCTCACAATAGAGGTCTATGTAGACCGCTAGCTTACTTTTTCCCATGAGCGGCATCACAGAAAAAAGAAGCGAGCTGCCCTTTCTTCAGGCGGATTCCCCGGCTGATTCAGCCCCGGCATCTGCCTCGCGACAGCACCCTCCGGACTAGGCTCATTCCCTTGAGCCTACTCCGGAGGGGGAAGCTGCGACAGTTGTGGCAGGTGCATTTTGGTCCAATTCTGATGCGGCTTCCTGCATCAGAATCAGGACCAAAATACGCCATCCCGCTCCCCGAGTGAACTAGCCCTGAGAGTGCATACAGAAAGCCACGTGAATTCAATGCATGGTCTGTTTTGTAGTCCATTTCTGAGGACATGAGAGGTCCTCTTTAAAGTGTTTATCCAGAGATGGGATAAATACTTACATCCCCTATTTAATCTGTACTTTGGTTTTCTGAACTCTTTCCGACCCTGTGTCATGTGATTGGAACCAGCACTCAAGTTGATCCTCCTCTCACCTTCCTGGCTTTACTATTATAATGATCTACTAGCCCGTCCTCATTATACAAGTACAACAAAACCTCTCCAGAAGATGCCCCTTCTTAAACCCAGATTTTATACAGTGACCTAATGTTCTTCCATTATACTCTAGAGAAGCTGTCTCTTTATAAGCAAACCAGTTATAAAAGCAAAATGTTCATTAGTAACCCCTTTGAAAAAAGCACATATTGAATTTACCTACATTGTGAAATCAATATGGGGAAAGGCATACAGTTTACATGCTGATGAGGTCCTTCATCATACTACATTAGGAAAGTACCCAACATGAAATGCCCAGAAGTGAAATCCAACAAGGTCTACTCACACAAAATATTGAAAAGCAATGCAAAAATTTCAAGATATGGCATGAAAGCCAATGCATGCTTCACCCACAGTGATATACAGTAGCTGATAAGACTACAAATCTCATCCACGTGCTGCACTAAACCAAGGTCAACTGCTGTTCACAAAATGGTGAAAGCAATGGGATACTTGCAACAAAATACCTCTCCAAAAACCATCCTGTAACAGATGGACAAAAAAAATCAGTAGTGGAGACATCCAATGTGAATGTACCCTTAAAGTATACGATTACTAAGTAACACTAGACATGTATACTTATTGCACAATATCTAGCGTTCAGCGGCATGTGACCAGATAAGAGATTAAAATAGTGCAAAGGTTTCTGGAGAGGTCCTGGCAGAAAATATAAAAGTGAAGTATCACTTAACCTGAATGAAGGTTAAAAATGAACCTGTAATGGATTATTGGGACACATAGCTACCCTTATGGACCATTGTCTAAGGCAGGGGTGGGCAATTAATTTTCCCATGGGGCTGCATAAGAAATTTAAACTATGCTAGAGGGCCATGGCACGGCAAATTTAGCTCCACCCACTTCTACGTTGACTCTGCCCATTCCCAATCATCTTTCCATGTGCCCCCACAAAGTATAATCCTCCTACAGTCACCCATACATTATATGCCCCCACATTATAATGTTCCCTTCCAACTGCCCCACAGTATTAGGTCCCTCTCCTGGTGCCCCAGTTTAAACTGGTGGAAACTAGAGGGGACATGAAGCTGGGACAGCTGGAGGGTGACATTAAACAGCTGGGGTAGTTGGAGGGGGCAATAAATTGACAGCTGGAGCGGGACATGAAACTGGGGGCAACTAGAGGGGGACATTAAAATTGGGAAGCTGGAAGCAGACATTAAACCGTAGGGGTAGCTGGAGGGTGACATTAAACTTGGGGCAACTAGAGGCAGACAGGTCCCCCTACAGCTTCCTCCACGGTTTAATGCCCCCTCCAGTTGTCCCCACTTTAATGTCCCCCCAGTTTAAGTGCCTCTTCATCTACCCCCAGCTTCATGTCCCCCCCTCCCCCTCCATCTCTGCCCCTAGGTTACTGAGACACAGACACATACAGACACACACACACATACAGACACACACACAGAAAGACACACACATATAGACACACACACTTTCCACCTTCACATCTCACCTTACATCTCTCAATACCTTATGACACACACCACATGTCTCCATCTTCCTGCCGGCACTAAGACACGCCCCCCCCAGACACGCCTCCCTAGTCAAGTTGTGCGGGCTGGACTGAATCAGTCAGAGGGCCGGATATGGGCCGGGCTTTGCCCAGGTCTGGTCTAAGGGCTAGTTCACACTGGGGTAAGGAGGCGGATTTTGACAGCAGATTTCGCCTCAAAAACCGCCTCCATACAATGGTAGTCTATGGAGACCACTAGCGTTCTTTTTTCCGCTAGCGGCATGTGGTCCAGTTGTTTGGTCGCACATAGAGAACAGACAGACAGGCAAGAATTCATTTTTATAATATAGAGATAGGTAACAGTCAAATAACTCCATTGTATCAGCAACATCTGTTCAAAATATTTATTTTATACAATCATTATTGCAAATGTTTACATACATCTTTTATGTAAAAGTCAGCACTGAAATCAAGGCAGAGGACTACACATCCATTACTACTACCTACAAGGTCACTGCCATTTCTCACATGTCAGAAGTTTATGTCAGGTGGGCTCTGGGTGTGGAGACCCTCACCTTTATAAGGGATGCAAATCTTCATCTGAGCATTGCTTCTCTTTAGCACATTTCATTTTATTGGTTTATCGACAGCCTAGCGTTGGCCGTACACATTAGATTTTTGCCATACATAATGGCTGATTCGCCCACTTTGGCCAAAATCTTACATGTACATATTGTGAACGGTCATTCACATCTGGCTGATAGCAGACTTTAGTGTGCCAAAAACAGATTGGCCATGTTGGAAATTTTCAGCTAGGCCAAAAATACTAGTGTTTTGCATGACCGTCTGCTTTTTGTCAATCATCATCTAACTTTCTCACTGTTTCTTCTTTTTTCTACTACACACAAACTGTCCCCCTTGCGGGGCAGTTCATGAACGATCTCATCATCAGTTAGCTGTCCAAAATGTGTATGACCAGCTTAAGACAGGATTCACAGGCGGGGCTCAGCTCATTGACTGGCGAGACACAGGTCCCTGCCAGCGGGGTCTCTAAACCAGGAACTACACTGATAATGCCAGTCTTGCAGTGCGTCAGTACAGACTCTATGGCTAGACAGGCTGAAGGAGCAGTGATCACATCATCAAGAGTCCACAGGTCCTTCCTGAATACTCTAGTCTGGAGACAAGGGCCTCATAGACTTGTACTGGAGGTAGGATGCTCTTTTCTTATCTCCTCTCTCTGATATGGATATGGAGATACTCCTTACAGTGTCGGAGCTGTGGAAAGGTTTGCTGCATGTTTGGAAGGGTTAGTTTGGGGAGAATGCTGCTGCCAATGGGCTAGAGCTGTACAATGGTATGTGACTGGCACTGCTATGGTGAGATACTGTATTGCACTGTCGTGTTTTGCTCTTCTGGGAGGTATTTTATGCTGGACACTTATCCAGCACAGCAATGCAGTATTTTCTGTCACTACAGGTATTATGTGTGCTCTGCTGTGGTATCTGGTTGCCATTGGTGGGGGTATTACTTAAAGCTATGGCAATATCTCCTTGTTGTCTTTTAAAGGAAAGGAAGAACACAAAGATATCGCTGTCAGACAATAAATAGCGCCCATGTCCTGCTGACAAGTGCAGGACACATCACCAAGACCATTACTGAAATAAACTACTGACCTGAAATGACTGAGACCAAAGGACACAACTGAGACAAGGACACAAATACATTTAAAGGGGTCTTCCCCCTTATACCTACTGCCATGTCACTTCACATTACTGAACATATCTATCTACTTTTTCCTTAAGACTGGACAACCCAGATCCTAAGCCAAAAACTCTGTAACCTCTCAAGGCTTGAATGTAAATGACAACACCATTTGCGATGCTTACACTTTACAATTGTGTCATAGTATGTGACCAGAAAAGAGTCCACAAGTTATTGCTTCAGACCAAATCTAGTATAAACAGTGGAAGCAGGCCACTGGGGCAAAAGATTCATTATTAATCTGAATTGTTTCTTTGATCCATATCCTTCAAAAGTAAATAACCAGGCAGTCTGGTAATGATACTGTGAATACATAGCCATACACCAAAAGAAGAAAAAGTCATTTATTCTCCATTTGTTTAAATGCAGGAAAATAAAGTTCTGGTAATGATGCTGCACAAAAAGCAAGACATTTCTTTGCTATAGCTGCCATTTTAAAGAGGACGTGTCCCATCTGCTGACATAATCGATTTAGTAACAATCGTTTTTATAACAATTCTGGCACATCTTTTCTTATACCACTCCTGTGTCATTCCTCATAGCAATGTATAAATAAACTGAGAACTGGGTTGTATCAGCGGTGTACGTCCATCTCACTATAGTGTTAGGTGTGTTACAGGTGAACGTACCTGGGATTTGATATTCGCTGTTAGAGCTTGGTATCTCTATCCTGTCAGTGGTCAGTATGTCAGGGAAGGTTTTGCATCTTTTCTGTCCGCATGGAAATGCTCCTGTGTTAGTTGGAGGTGACAGTGAGCTGCTCACAACCATATTCCTGAGGTTTGGTGGCTGTCTGTAGCACAGCAGAGGGGGATCTGGAAATATGGATTTTAGACAGTGGTCTTTTTGCAGTAGTGGATGTAATTTGCGTGTGATTCCTCTCAGCATCTCCAGGTGGGGGTTATATGTGACAACCAGGGGCACCCGATTGTTTTCCTGTGACTGTCTATGGACACATCCCTTTAAGAAGGGAAGTGGTAGGAACCAGTTATCAGTTCATTCATAAAGGTCTAGGAGGAACAGCAGAAGTACCGCACATTGCACAGTGATAGGGAAAGATACTCCATAATTTGTTATTTCATTGGGATACATACACTTGCTAAAACAGACATGTCAGGAGTAATAAAGATTCTCTTTAAAGTCTACCTGTCGTTTCATTTGTTCTTTTTGTAAATAAATGTAGCAAACAATGCAATATATCTTATCAGAGGAAAACAGTTCTATCTCCTGCACTCCTGCTGAGCTGCTCAATTCACTGCCAGATCTATCTAGAAGTCTATGGAGAGGGGAGAAGGAGGCGTCCAGTGAGTGATAAAGACGATGCAACAGAAAAAGGGTAAGAAGTACAGATGTGAGCAAAGCTCTGCTGAGATACAAACATTGCTGTATCTGCCCTAGTAGGTTTGTTTCCTTCTGCCTCTTCCTCCTCTAATCTTTCTATACATTTTGAAGAGCTGCAAACCTGTATGAATATGGCAGTGAACTGAGTAGTTTAGCAGGCCGTGGAGCAGCTGAGAGTTTTGTCAGTGAAGACACAATACAAAGTTTGTTATTTCTAAGCAAATACTCTTCAAATTTGGAACCAGCATATTCTCCTCTTTGACACATCAGGATATGACATTGCACTTCACCGATAAGAAAGTATATGAGCAATTTTTGTATTGATAGCTGCTTATAACTAAAATACTGCAGAACTCAAAGCAAAGCCTAAATAAAACATTATATTGTTTATCATGTAATACCAATAACAATGTTATAGCGCTTTTGATGCCGGGTATGGATTTTGCTGACGAGGCACTTTTATTATAACACTTTATAGGAATTTATAGACTGGCAGGGACATCTAAGCCAGAGTGGGTAAGAAGTTCTCCATCCCACAAGGCAAATGCTGGCACAATTGGGCCTCGAAAGTCTGCATTAAGTGTATGGATGAGAGAGCCTTTTTCAGGGTCCACAAGGCTGAGTTTTCTACCTTCGTAGTCCACCAGGATACCCACTTTGCTTGGATGGCCAATGTTGGTGATAGGAATAATTTTATTTACAACCATCCCATTCCATTTTCTATGACTATATGCAAAGACCCATGAACGGCTGCTTACACCAATGCATTCATCTCTGGACATGTCAGAATCTGCCACACCTATTCGGAACTCATTGGACTTCTTCACAGTCACCTCCCAATAATGACGGCCGCTCACGATCGGGGTGTCTCCAAACACAACTGCCCATTCACGGAAACGCTCAAGATTCTGAGGGACCTTGGAGGGATCGATACCTAATATACGATAGATGACCCCTGTGTCCTTCTTGAACAGGTCCAGGCTACTATGGGCAGTTTTCTCATCTAGCTTGAAAGATATTTCTGCAAAAATGGTAAAGAAAAGCAACTATTAATGTCCAGTAATTAAAACTTACAGTTATGACTTGTTGAAACCAAACCAATATTAATGTCACAAAGAGGTCTACAATACAAGCAAAAACAGTCCCTTGTGACCAGAAACCAATGAAGCAATTCAGAGATATTCCACTTTTAATCAATATACAAATCAGACTGCAATTGCTCAGAGCCCTGACCCCCCCTCCCCCCAACTAGAGGTTACCCTGTACTCTGTGCACTTAGTATCTGTATATTCAGAGATACTGGCTGGTGTTTGGCCTCATAGCTTCAGTTGTATGAGCATATCTATTAATAGATGGCTGGACCATCACACCAAATAAGCCCTCTCGTCTCGTGTCCCCATATTTCCTCATAGATTGTTGCGAGCAGGGCCCTTATTCCTATTGTTAGATATTTAAATTTTTTAGTCACATTGTAATGTCATATATTTTCTGTTCACGTACCCTCTAATTTGTAAGATGCTGCAGAACATCGTGGCACTATATAAAATGAATAATAGCAATAATAATAATAATAATATTATATTCTCCGCTTGACCCTACCTCTTAACACATTCAATCCAATCCTTACTATCTTTCCTTTCATTGGGACAACCACTGAGCTAGGATCATAGTAATCATGCACAGCAGAACCCATAAATGGTGCCCAGTAAGTTCTGTGAGGTTTGTGGTACTTGCTATGGTATAATAAAATCAGCTGGCACTGCGTTCACACCAGCGTTCGGCCTCCGTACTCAGGTTTCCGTCTTCTGCTGGCAGAAACCGGGTCCGGTCGTGAGCGTCAGTGAGCGGTTTATGCTCTCTGCAGCGAAACCGTTTTTTGTTTTTTTTTAAACCGGACATAAAGTCCTGCATGTCCGACTTTGTGTCCGGTTAAAAAAAAAAAAAAACGGTTTCGCCACAGAGAGCATAAAACACTCACGGCCGGACACTTTTCAAAGCCATTCAAATGAATGGGTTTGAAAAATGCCTGCAGGTCTCCGTTTCCTGCCCAGTTTCAGGCAGGAAACGGAAACCTGTATAAACAAAGACCCCAGGCGCAGATGTGAACGAGCCCTAAAACAGATATTTTTGCCATTTAAACCACTAACAGAAATGTAAAACTCCAAGTGATAACATTCACAAAATGGGGAGCTCTAAAACATTAGGTGGGGCAGGAGACAGTGTCCCTGAGGCCCCTGTGTCAGGCTATTGGGGCAGGTGACAGTACCTGTGTTGTCTGTCCTTTGGGGCAGGTGACAGTGCCTGTGGTGTCAGTCCTTTGAGGCAGGTGACAGTGTCTCTGGTGTCAGTCTATTGGGGCAGGGGACTGTGTCTCTGGTGTCAGTCCTTTGGGGCAGGTGACTGTGTCTCTGGTGTCAGTCCTTTGGGGCAGGTGACTGTGTCTCTGGTGTCAGTCCTTTGGGGCAGGTGACTGTGTCTCTGGTGTCAGTCTATTGGGGCAGGTGACGGTGTCTCTGGTGTCAGTCTATTGGGGCAGGTGACTGTGTCTCTGGTGTCAGTCCATTGGGGCAGGTGACTGTGTCTTTGGTGTAAGTCCATTGGGGCAGGTGACTGTGTCTCGTCTCTGGTGTCAGTCCATTGGGGCAGGTGACGGTGTCTCTGGTGTCAGTCTATTGGGGCAGGTGACGGTGTCTCTGGTGTCAGTCTATTGGGGCAGGTGACTGTGTCTCTGGTGTCAGTCCTTTGGGGCAGGTGACTGTGTCTCTGGTGTCAGTCCTTTGGGGCAGGTGACTGTGTCTCTGGTGTCAGTCCTTTGGGGCAGGTGACTGTCTCTGGTGTCAGTCCTTTGGGGCAGGTGACTGTGTCTCTGGTGTCAGTCCTTTGGGGCAGGTGACTGTCTCTGGTGTCAGTCCTTTGGGGCAGGTGACTGTGTCTCTGGTGTCAGTCCTTTGGGGCAGGTGACTGTCTCTGGTGTCAGTCCTTTGGGGCTGTGACTGTGTCTCTGGTGTCAGTCTTTTGGGGCAGGTGACTGTGTCTCTGGTGTCAGTCCTTTGGGGCAGGTGACTGTGTCTCTGGTGTCAGTCCTTTGGGGCAGGTGACGGTGTCTCTGGTGTCAGTCCTTTGGGGCAGGTGACGGTGTCTCTGGTGTCAGTCCTTTGGGGCAGGTGACGGTGTCTCTGGTGTCAGTCCTTTGGAGCAGGTGACTGTGTCTCTGGTGTCAGTCCTTTGGGGCAGGTGACTGTGTCTCTGGTGTCAGTCCTTTGGGGCAGGTGACTGTGTCTCTGGTGTCAGTCCTTTGGGGCAGGTGACTGTGTCTCTGGTGTCAGTCCTTTGGGGCAGGTGACTGTGTCTCTGGTGTCAGTCCTTTGGGGCAGGTGACGGTGTCTCTGGTGTCAGTCCTTTGGGGCAGGTGTTGGTGTCTCTGGTGTCAGTCCTTTGGGGCAGGTGTTGGTGTCTCTGGTGTCAGTCCTTTGGGGCAGGTGTTGGTGTCTCTGGTGTCAGTCCTTTGGGGCAGGTGTTGGTGTCTCTGGTGTCAGTCCTTTGGGGCAGGTGTTGGTGTCTCTGGTGTCAGTCCTTTGGGGCAGGTGTTGGTGTCTCTGGTGTCAGTCCTTTGGGGCTGACCTACATGACCTGTTGTAGCAGAGGTGACTGCAGTAATGGCAGTGACGTCAGTCTCTCCCCACAGGACGCTCCACGGCCCCGTCACTGACAGCACAAGGACATTGTCATGACACGTCAGTGACGTCAGACACATCCACATCTGCCACAACCATTTACTACAGACGTACAGCCTCTACCAGGCATGCTGGGACTTGTAGTCCCTCGGACACCGCGCGATACTGGCCGGCTTTATCCTCCCTCGCTTCCCCCCTGTCTTGTTTTCCTCACCTCTCCGGGAGCTGAGAGCTGCAAAATTCCTCTGCAGACTGGTAAGACGCAGGCACCTCAGGACACGGCTCCCCGAGATCACGGCCCTCATGGGCGACGCCATCTTGGAATAAGGCGGGCTGTGTCTCTCCCCGTCATGTGATGTTGATTTCAGGGAGGAAAAGCTCCCGTGGTTGTGGAAGGGACCGGAGTCCACGTAATGATGGGTGGTGACAGGGAGTCCCTGTGGCTGTGAGAGGGGCACCCAGGCCGGGCATACACTGAGCTGTGTGCCCTGCTCGCCACATATGTGTGTGTGTATGCCAGCACGTCATGTAGTGGTCACGCTCCCCTCACACCCTGTACACACTGTACAGTCAGCAATCCGACACGTATACAGTCTATTGACTATTCACTTTCCATTGACTTGTCATTTTTCATTGTAGATATGGGGAGCTGTTACCTCTACAGGGGCACATGGCCCCTCTGCTACAGACTTGGCTACCTCGAGCTACGCTGGACTCACGGCTGTGCCATGCGTTGTCCTGTGCGGATCCATCAGAAACTGGTGAACAATAAAGAACTGCAAGCCCAACTTTATCAGCAGATGTTTACATATAATGAACACCCGATGGACCCCATTATTATAGTCTGCGTGTCTGCTGGTTTTGTGCTCCGTTGCTTCTTACCTCACCCTACTTGGACTTATCCAAGGTCAAGGCGAACAGAATTCTTGCTTGTAAGGAGCCTTCACACGGAGTAAATGCTCCGCTCATTCTAAACGTAAAACTCGTTCAGAGTGAGCGGCGTTAAAACAGATCCCATTGATTTCTATGGGTGCCGGCATACGTGCACTCCCCATTGAAATCAATGGCATGCTTTTATACCTATTGCTTTCAATGTGATACGCGTGTATGCCGGCACCCATAGAAATCAATGGGATCTGTTTTAACGCCGCTCACTCTGAATGAGTTTTATGTTTAGAATGAGCGGAGCGTTTACTCCGTGTGAAAGTTCCCTAACAGTCAATGCACACAGAGTTTTTTAGCGAGGATTTTGACGCTGAATCCACCTCAAAATCAGCCTCCAAAAAAAGCTTCCCAATTAGAGATGAGCGAATACTGTTCGGATCAGCCGATCTGAACAGCACGCTCGCATAGAAATGAATGGATGCACCTGGTACTTCCGCTTTGACGTCGGCTGGCCGCTTAACCCCCGCGTGCCGGCTACATCCATTCATTTCTATGCGAGCATGCTGTTCGGATCGGCTGATCCGAACAGTATTCGCTCATCTCTAATTGGGAGGCTTTTTTTGGAGGCAGATTTGAGGTGGATTCAGCGTCAAAATCCTCGCTAAAAAACTCTGTGTGCATTGACCCTAAAACAGAAAACAAAATGATGTTAAAGCCAACTAATACACTATACTCAGACAGGTACATTGTCACCAGTGGCTACGCTAGGGCTACATAACGTCTTTGGTTGCAACTCCCATTGCATGACCAAAGAACCGGCTGGTCACTCAATGGCTGGTTCACTAGTATTGGTGAATGGAGTCGCACTATAACCCCTAGAGAGTTAATGTCTAGCAATCTTCAACCCAGTAGTCTTGGTTAGGTGCAATGTAGTTCTGTTCACTAAGTTTAGATGTCACAGGGTGGCACAGTTATCATTAGTTGTGTGACAGGAGTTGTGCCCAAAGTTGCCTATCCTTAATACAGCTATAATTTTTTTATTTTTTTTTTTTCACCACCCCCGGCCTAATATAAAAATAAAATTTTAGCCTGGACAACTTTTTTAAGTATCAAACTAGGATATGTCGTTAAGGGGTTAACTAAAATTAAGCTAAAATGGAAACGCTATGTGTGAAATCGTGCACCTCAGGAATCAATAGCTCGTAGAATCAACTTTAGCAGTAATAACCTGAAGTAATAGTTTTCTATTTGAATTTTTCCATTTCTGACATTGTTCTGGAGGCGTTATGGCCCACTCTTCTTTACATCATTGGTTCATTGAGGTTTTGGGTAATTGTTTATGCACAGCTCTCTGAAGGTCCCACCATAACATTTCAATTGTGTTGAAGTCTGGACTTTGGGTTATTGCAGCACTACACCTTGATTCTTTTCTTTCTGGGCCATTCTGTTGTATCTTTGCTGGTGTGTTTGGAAACATCGTCCTGTTACATGACCCAGTTTCAGTCAGACTTTAGTTGTTAAGACAATGGCCTCACATTTGACTCTAAAATACTTAGCATACAAAGGAGTTCATGGTTTACTCAATGACTTGTCCTGTGACTGCAAAACAAACCCAAATCGTCAACCCTCCAAGTCTGACAGTATGTGGTGTTTGTGCTGACATATTGTTTTTTCAAATGTGGTACTCTCCGGAATCTTCACTTTGGTCTGGTCTTTCCAAAGGACATTGTTCCAGAAGTTTTGTGGTTTGTCCAGATGTGACTTTGCAAGCTTTTTTTTTTTATATAAACTGCAGTTTTTACTGAAATATTTTTCGAGCAATTTAACATGCTGGCTGAGGCCTGTAGAGTCATAGATGTAGTTTTTTGGTGTTTTTTTTTTTCCAATTCCTCTGACCATTGCATGGTCAGACCTTGGAGTGATTTTTTTGGAATGTCCACTCCAACTATCTTACTGTTTTCCACTTGGGAATAATCTTTCTAACTATAGAATGATGGTCTTCAAAACGTCTGGATTCTCAAACTAATGGGCACAAATAATTGCTTCTCTAAGATCATTGCTGATGTCTTTCCTCCGAGGCATTGTATTAATAACGACTCTTCTAGGCCAGCAAGTTGCCTAGACTTCTATATTTCATTAGCAGCGCCTGCTATGGAAGGGTGTATTTATTTTTCACACCCGCTTCTGCATTTTGGCCTAGTTTTTGTTATATAAATAATGACATGGTGTAATTGTTCATATGTTGTTCATCTGATGTTTTATGTGCCTAACTTTATGACTAGGGACCAGATTGTTTTTTATTATTATTCTCATGGCTATATATCACTTAATTAATATATATAGTGTGGGGAAGTTAGCTTGGTAGAAGCAGTGGTGTGGACCCAAACAGTCAATACAGCGACAGAAAATGCGCAGAAAACTGGTTTATTTAGAAAAAAACAGGAAAATAAACCTTAAATTGAGGCACAAAATGAGCAAAACAAAATACAGCTTTAATGTCAGGTGAAAACAAAATAAAAACCTGCTCGTCTGAGCGATTAACTAAACAGAACTGATAACCTAACTATACGTGTGGCTTACTTCCAGCCACACAAACAAAACAGGAGCAATATTATCTCACCGCACTCAGGGTTACAGAACAAAACCATACACCTCCTTTCACCTCATGGAACTATCCTGGAATGGAGGATCTGCAGCGTTTTTCTGGCCCAATAATGAGACAAGGATCTACACATGGGCTGAGGCCTACTCCAGATCTGCCCTGGACCACACATATGTCAGAAACCTGGGGCCGACATATCTGGACTCCAGCATTCTGCCTGTGACCTTCTCACAATAGTCATTCAGAATTTTATGCATACTACTAGCTTGTGTATCACTCACGCATGTACCATTATTATTAAATGTGCCTAGTTTTACCTCCACACTGCCCACATATAGTGTTGCTGATATCTTATGTGATGTAGCATCATGGTCTATGGACATCCAGGACTAGAGACCTAGTTGTCACTGTTACCTCTGGACTGCCATACTCAGTATTTTCTTGTTTCATGCTGCTAATATGTGACTTTATATTAGATGCTTCATTAGAGAATTCCACAGGTAAATTTACAGAACTGAGCAGAAAACAAGCCTCAATTTTAACAGAGTCTGACACATCACTAAATAGGTGGAGTGTTTGCGAACAAATGCGTTCACAATTGTAGACTGATGGGGATTTTTAGATAAGTTTAATGCTTATAGCAGTTTTCTGATTGTTCTGGCTGTTTTCTATTAAAGAACCTAATGCATCAGCATTATGAATACAGAGGACTACTGGAATACAATTAGGACCCCTTCCACCCCCCAGCTCTGGTCACACTCCCTCCCTTGCATTTACTCTCTATGCCAGAACTGAATAATGGGCCACATGACAATAGCTTTTCTCGCTGTATGGTTCATCCTAATGCTGGACCTGTGTTGTTTTGCTGATGTCTGTTGTTTAGCTTAAATCTGCATTCAGTTCTGTGACAGGCTCTGCATGAAAAACAGTGGCAAATAACACTAGGACATAGGATAAGGCGTACTGCTATAATCTGCACACCCTGTCTTCAGATATACTGTAGAGAGTCCAGTTACTGTCAATAGAATTTACACTATTAATAGAGATATAATAGATAGAGGACACTATATAATATTCCAGCCAGCTTCCGACCTGCTGACCAGAACCCTCCACAGACCTGGAGATGTAGTCTAGTCATGTCAAAAGAAAAACTACCAGATGCTCTTATATATCGGATCTGAAGTTTACTAATCTTGATTGTAGATAGGCAGGGTAAGTGATCAACACACAACCAGCTCTACAGGACACTGAGATTATTCCTGCTCCTACAAGCAATGCTATCTACAAGGCTCAAGAATTAGGCCTCCAGTTTTTCTAGATGCAATATTAGACCTATTTCCATCAGGAACTCCCTTTCACCAAGATCCTGGCCCCCAGATTCAACACTTTCCTTACCTTCCTGGCCCATAAAGATCAGGATGACTTTATTCCCTGCCGCCAAAGTGGGGATAAAATTAGAAGGACACTCAACCCCATAACGGTTGCAGATAGTTCTCGGGAGACCATTCTTTTGTTGAGCTTAGATGTGAAGAAGACCTTTGATCACCTTTGCTACACTCTCCAAGCTGGGTGTTGTGAAGCTCATTCGTATCCGCCTATATTCTATGCCCTGTGCGACTATTAAATTACGTCATGCCTCCTCTCATCTCTTTCCTATATTTAGTGGCATCTGTCAGTGCCACCAGGATGTGAGGAATGTTAGGGTGCGCAAAAGAGAATTGCAGCTTATGTTATTTACAGATGATATTCTGCTCACCTTCCAACTCCCTGACATGCCTTAAATCCAATTTCCCTTATCCTTTGAATGACGTTTCACTGGGTTATTTGGGCATCAACCTGACTTCCTTGAATAGTTCCATTTATAAACACAACTTTCTTGCCCTTTACACTCGTATTAAAATACTGCTTGCCAAGTAGTCCAGCCTTGCCCTGTCTTTCTTTGACTGCGTCTCAGCAATTAAAATGAATATTTTGCCCAAACTGTTATATTAATTCAAGGCACTACTGATCTCAGTCCCTTTGGGCTCCTTACGCTGTTTTATATGGGCACCACATTGCTAGCTAAGTACTAATGGTGCCTAAACACAAAGGAGGCTTGATGGTCCCTAACATTACTGCACAACTATACAGCATCCTGGCCTGGTCTTACACTCTCCACTTAGACCAAGTGGATGGGGACTGAGAAATTGTGGCTAGTTCCAGTGCACCCAAACTCACTGTTATGGTGCAACCCCCAATCATCGCCTTCTGTGGAACTTCTTGGACCCATGGTCCTGACTTGAAATGTTTGGCAAACTTGTATTGAAAGCTGCCTACCCAGGTCTCCACCGTACTCCATTTTGATTACTATGTAAGCTTGCCCTGTCCGCTACAAGCCTCATTCCTACAGGATTGTCATTGACTCCAAAATGCACCCGAAAGACGCCTATATGACTAAATGGGAGGGATACCTTGGGAAGTCTATGACTGTGATGACTTGGAGACCAGTCCAATAAAACCTCTCTCTGTAATACTAATAAGGATAACCAGTGTAAACTACATATGATCTGGTAGTATACCCCAGCATAGGTTCACACCTTGAACCATGCTATACCCAATGTCTGTTGGTGATGTCAGACATTGGGTATAGCATTGGGTATAGTCCTATGGTAAATCTCTTTCATCTGTTCTGGAAATTCCTACTCATAAAGTAGAACTCCTAAAATGTACTTGCTCAGTCTCCTGCCCTTGAATTTAGGCAAGAACTCTTTCTGGCTTCATGTATTTAACAGCATGAAATGTCTGATTTGTAGACATTGGCAATAACCACCTCCTTCATTGCAATGTGAATTATATGCTTGTATTAGAGAAGTTAGAGCTCTAGAGCACCTTACAGCTCTATCACATAACATGGAAGACACATTTAAAATGGTTTAGTATCCTTTAGATACTTTTTGAGTCACACACGACCTTTAGTAATCTTTATGGATAGACCTACCATCCTCTTCCCACCTCCCCCATGGCCCTTTTTGTGTCTGTTCCTGTCTGTTTTGTCATTGATGTTTATTTCTGATATATTGTTTTTGTATAAGTTTAAGAAGTTGGTGTGTGATCACCCTGTCTGCATGCATTGTAGGGGAGGGTCACACCCATCCAGGAGAGCCTGCGTATCCACTGGGGCTCTTCTAAGATAGACAATGACAGTGGCACCACAGTCGCAAGGAATCCTATGTCTACTCCTGAGATGAGGGTCCCAGCAAAGATTCTCCTGACTCCACTAAGGCCTCATTCACATCTGTGTTGGTATTCCGTTCGGGGGAGTCCGTATGGGGACCTCCCTTCCCAAACGGAATACAATTTGCATTTGCAAGCAGTGTGCAGTGAAAGCTGGACCCCATAGACTATAATGGGGTCTGTGTACTTGCCGCGAGATCTCCGCAGGGAATATGTGGACTGGAAAGTACTTCACAAACTACTTTTCTGTCCGTATGATTTGTGCGGGCAGCACGCGGCTTACATTGCACACCGCTTGCAAATGCGTTCGGTAGACCGTTCGGGGGGTCCCCATGTGGACTCCCCGAACGGATTACCAAACACAGATGTGAACCAAGTGTAAGCTGGCAAACTTTTGTCCTGCCCATATTTGGAGTTTTGTGTAAAATGATCAATGATTTGACTTTTTTTTTCATTCTCTTTTGTGTTTTTTCATTGCAAGCAAAATAAATGAAGATCATAATACCAAAGAGTTTGTGCTTGCAATCATTTTCTGGAAGAAACTGAGTATAATCTGACAGAATTGTAGGGGTGCCAATACTTTTGGCCAACACTGTAGATATAGCCAGTCTAATTCCCCTAACCAACATTGTAAAAAATAAAATGATGCCACTATTACCAAGACGAGCCATCCACATATCATAGTCAATTTACAACAGTAAAGTACATTTTCACATCCCAGTTTTTTTCAAAGATAACTAGTCAGAATTTATGTAATTTTCCATGTGCTACTGCTGAACAAAATGACAATATTGATATTTTATAGTTTTTATTGTGTGAATGGCACTTGTAAGGCTAAGGCCCCACGTTGCGGAAATGCGGCTTTTTTTGTTGAGGTTTTTTGAGCCAAAGCCAGGACTAGACTGAGCAGAAGTTAGAAGTATAAGAGCTTTCTATATATTACCATTTCCATTTGTAGCCATTCTTGGCTTTGGCTCAAAAAAACGCAACAAGATCTGCAACAACAAAAAAGCTGCGTTTCCGCAACGTGGGGCCTTAGCGTAAATCTCTGTTCACTATAATAGATTGTCTGGCAGCAACAATAAATTTTGACAAAAGCCAAAAAGCTTAAAACTTGTGAATATAAATGTACCCCTAATTTGGACCTGTTTGGCCATGAACATTGATCAGATTTACAAATCTGGAATACAACGTTCCAAAACTGCAATGTAAAGAGCTGTAATATGGCAGCACAAAGATTCCTGTATGTAATTACCACTAATGGACTTGTTTCAGCTAGTAAAGGGCAAGTAAGGCAATAAGTAACTGCACATGGCTGAATTGCAGATCACACATGGGCCTCAGACCACCCTCAGGGTACCCATAAAAATGTGTCATTACAAGTTTTTTTTTAGGATCAGTATCTATTTATTTTTTTATGGCACTGAACATCCGTTACCCTCCATTGTCATTTTTTTAATTGCTCAGTTAATACTGCAGTTCATATTCTTACAAGGTAAATAAATGCAGTCGCGCACCATTAATACTGTTCAACAATCTCCAGCTATTACCTGAACGCTGTTCACAATACTGTCATTCAGTGTTTTACCACCACCAAAATCTCTTCGAAACCAATTATGTTTTAGGATCTGTTAGTGACAGTGTCTTTTTTTGTGTCAAAATGCAATCTTGCTGTCAAGTACATTCACTTTTAATCCTGTTCAGCTGGTTGGTGCCCCCACTGCATGGCCGCATCTGCCACTGCACCTGTTCTCACTTGTGGTTTCTGGCTTGTGGTCCCAATGTTCAGCAACCACAGGCACAAACAGGTTTTCTGACAGGCACGGCCATGCTTAGCATAGACCATATAGCTCATTTGCAAATAGATTAATAGTTGATTTTCTCAGTGTCAAGAATGCACTTTGATACAAAAAAGGTATGTTCACTCTGTCACCAACCACCCCTACAACAGCATAGAAATGGTCCAGAGTGATTTCTCTTTACCAGACTCTGTTACATTGGTGCAGCTGCCAGTCACTTCAAGGGGTGCAGAACTGAAATAATATCATATGGCCTCTCTACAATGTATGGAGCCATCTGCTTCCAGCTCCATTCACTGTACAGTACTGCTGGCAGCAGTCCAAACAGGCTATTCTTAGAAGACACCATAAAAAAAGGCCGGAAAACCTGAAAATATGTGCAGTGGAAATGCTGTGATTTCCAAAACCTTTCCGTCAATTATATCTACAGAAACACTGGCGGTTTCCCTATAGGTACAGTGAAAGCAGAAAGTCCGCAGAGGAAAACGCTACATATTTTCTGTGAAAAGCGCAGTGGTAAAAACCACAATGCATTTCCGCCTAAAAGGGAGTTGTTGTTTTTCCCACGTTGTGCTAAATGCTACTTTATTCCAAACATAGTGAAGGCACAGATAATTTTTCCCAAAATGGACAGGGGTACACTGGATGGTTAGTAATCATTACCTGACCTACTACACAGACTTGGAGTCATAATACAGGGTAAATAGGGGAAGGGATCCAATGGTCATACCAGCAGAGTACCTTGCGTTCTGGTTGTCTCGCAGTGGACTGTTCCTGGGTCTGTTGCACCCCTGTCTGTTTAGGGTATTATTGCTGTAGCTTATTTGTTATTTAGAAAAAAGTAGTATATTATTGCAGAGTTTAGGCATTTTCTTTTTTAATACATATTTAAAAGTCTATGCATTAGGTGACTACATATTGACTTTAGATTTCTCTATACAAGATGGAAACACTCACTCAAATGCAACAATGTACAATGCAATAAAGCCTTAGTATAACTTGTGGTAATCCTTGACTAAATATAAGTATATATAATTTTGTTGCAGTAGAATAGTGGCATCGGATTATTTGTCTGTACAGTTGCTCGCAATTTCATTTCTTTCTTTGATGTTATTGCATATTTGTCCCATTTTTATTTCTGAAGATAAAAGAAATCCATTATAAATGTCACAATAGTCACCAAGGGAACAGAAGAGACCGGGCCTGGTCCAAACAGCTGCAGTGCTCACCTTGCCATTCACATTTTAATAGTGGTTTGATCACCACAGCAACTATGGCTTCAGCTAATGATATTCAGCCGCACACACTTCATAATGCAGAGGATCCAACAGAATTTGTCCCATTTAATGAACTTGTAGGTTATCGTTCTGTATAGAATACTATTATAGTTCTAGTTTACAGAACAGCCATTTTTTTCTTTACTATAGTTTCAGTTTTCTGGTTTTACAACAGATATTTGGGCAGAGTAAAAGTATAGGGAAAGATAAAAGGAAAGAAGACAATGTTCTGCATAATAGAGGAGTCTTTAGGAGGAGTTCCGTTCATAGGGGTGGGCTATATTTAGAAGAGGATGATATAAAATAAAAGACTCCGGTTGTATATATTCCAAATCTCCATTTACATTGAAAGAGGATGGTTATCAAAGAGGTAGGAAAGCAGCTTTTCATTCATACTAATGTTAGGCCATCTTCATGGCTACAATTTGACCTGTCTTCATTATATCGCCATAGATGTTCTCTGTAACCTTCTACTACTATATGATACTTGGCGATGGTCTTGCACCTTTTGTTGCCTATACCTGAATATATTTGTGTAGATTGAAGATATATTATGTGTTTGTATGAAAGACCTCACCATGCTAAAGAGCATTTACAGAATCAGCAGAATCATACAATTTACCCTATACAAAAAAGGATATCCAGCACCACTCCTATGAAGCCGTGTGTGAACAGTGTTATTGCTTTTGCTTGTGTTGTTCATGAAAGGAATTCAGATTAATTTAGAATCTACCTTTGATTTTGCAGGAATTGAGACAACACCGTTTTTGGCGCTCAGTTTTAGCAGAATTTTTGGGCACTTTTATGCTGTTAACAGTGGTGCTAGGATCATCTTGTTTTGGAATTAGAACTTCCCAATCTCTGGCTCCACCAATAGCTGCTGGTCTGTCAGTTGTTAGTCTGGTGCAGAGTTTTGGTGGAATAAGTGGAGCCCAATTAAATCCCGCTATCACATCTGCCCTGGTATGTGCACGGAAATTGGATATTCTTCATGGTCTGGCTTTTGCTGTAGCTCAGTGTCTTGGTGGAATATGTGCCTCTGCATTTTTTTACATCTCTATCCCTACCTTGGTCTTCAATCAGCTTGTTACCAGGGTAAGTTTACTGGGGCATACTGTACAATGTTAAATTTACATACTGCTTTATATCATAATTTGTATGTGTTCTACACCCCTGCCTATACATAAGCAATAAATGTACTGCAAGACAGAAGTCTATCCATACATGCTAAAAACACTAGAAATTGTACTTTGAATGCAGACTAGAACATTAAGAGACACTTTGGACATGATCTTTGTCTCAACTTATGTTTTAAAATAGCCACCAAGCAGCTAATTTATGGATTAATATTAAAAACATAGTTATATTTCCAGAAAACAAAGGCTATATACTTGTATCGTAGTCATTGCAGCTTTGTTAGTTTGCAGTGTTTGACCCTCTGTTCTTGAGCTTTCACTACCCTGTTTGTTGTACTTTTGCTTACCTGGATAGCTTGGTAAAAGGACTGAACTGGGCCCTGGGAAAGCAAGAACCATGAAAGCAGGGAATGTATCTTTGAACACATTAGATTGTAACTCAACTTTCCGACAACTTTTGATTTTCTGCAAGTAGTTGTATCTTTAATAAATTTTGTAATATATTTTATTATTGAAAACACAGGTTGGGTCTGTGCCGTTGCTGCTACTGAGCTACCTTCCCCACAATATATATAAAGGTGCAAGAGCTCCGCAAATGAGAGTAAGAAGTTTAAATTGTAGTCTGAAATGGACAGGCAATTAGTGAAATGACAGCTCAGGGTCACTTGTAGAGACATTGGAGTGGATGGACAGCAAGATGAGCCTGACCACTGCATTTAGGGTGGAGGGTAGACCGTTTAGAAGTGAGTTACAGTAGTCAAGACAAAAATGAATCAGGACAACAAAAAGTTTGTTTGCAGCTTCAACAGCGAGGAAAAGATAGATTCCAGAGATGGAAGATGTAATGGAGTTAAGAGAAGCAAATGAAACTATTTTTATCTGGATTTATAAGGCAGAATATATTGAATTGTTCACATTCTTATATATAAAGTATTGTTACATATTTATTACCTGTCATTTGTCTTTTCACAGGTGAGTAGTGAGGGAAATGCAGGACAAGCAATGGGCATGGAAATTATCTCTACCTTCCAGCTGGCTTTTACAGTTTTTGCCGTGGATGATCGACGACGCAGAGATATTGCGGAGCCGGGAAGCCTTGCCATTGGTTTTTCTCTTACAGCAGGAGCTTTAGCAGCGGTATGAGGCATAATTGGCTGTATATCTGCCATTGCAATTAGTTAAGAAAACAATTAATGAGATAAGTGATGTTCATGTATTATCTATTGATACAGCAAACGTTACATTTTACACTAGGTTCACACTAGCGTTTGCTCGTCTCCGTCCAGGATGCCGCTTAAATCAGCAGAGAGAAAAGTCTTGCTTTAATGGAGTCAGCCAGGTTCCCTTAGGATAGGTCGTCAGTTGAAGATCGACAGGAGTCTCACCCTGGGACCACCCACCAAACAACTGTCTAAATATGGCAAACCACCAATTTCGACTCTGAATCCTTTAAAAAAAAAAAAAACGGGCCCACAACTCAAACTCAACAGCCCTGATAATTATACAGAATGTCAATCTTACATTGATTTTGACAATCATTAACAGAATATTTCACTATCACATACATGCAGTATGTTCAATATAGTAGAAAATGTATCAAATTGGGATGCAACAGGAGCTCCAGTTTTAGGAGTTTGGTTTTGTTAAACAACACCAGAAAGAAGTTTAAATATTCTCTTTACTACAGCCCCTCTCATCTTCTTTGTACTATCGCTAAGTAATTGTGAATGTGCTCAGTCAATTTTTCATTTATACCCAGGGACACTTTTCAGGAGGAAGTTTGAACCCAGCTAGATCCCTTGGTCCAGCTTTGCTCTCCGGCATTTGGGAGTACCACTGGGTAAGTTAATCCTGTACTAACTGCATAAAAGAAAATGATAGAGTATATTGTATCTAGTTTTACAGTTTCTAAACTTCGTTTTGATTATAGCTTAATCACAATTTTAAGAATATCTGAATATATTAGAATATTCTTTATGCTAATTAATTACAGATATTAGTTATTTACTTGTCAATGACACATTTAATTAATGTGAATTATCACAATCTGCAGTTCTATAAATTTTGTATACTTCTATGCTCACCTAGAGTTTTACATGTGTCGATCAAGGGGTGACGTTGTTGCATGATGTCACCTACAGCCATAATGTTAAATAGGACTTTTCACCAATTCCACCATCCTTTAATAGGTGCTGCTTTAGCCATTCTGGTGCAGTTGAAATTTTTTTTGTCTAGACTCCACCCATACTTGAGCAATCAGTGCTGCTGGTTTCAGCACCCAATATGCTAATTAATCTCACTACTGTCAGGTGGGTGGTCCTGGGATTGGAGAAGATAGATAAGGTCTTCTCACCTGACAATAAAGAGCCTAAGTAGCATATTAGATTCTGAAATTACCAGTAATGATTGCTCGAGAACTGTGGGGGGCTAGAGAAAAAAATTCCAAGTGTGCCAGAATTAATGTAGAGGAGTCCTATTAAATAATATAAAGTGTTATAGTTGGTGGAGGTCCTCTATCCTCTTTAATCAGGATACCAAGCAGCAGATTTTTTATTTTGTAACAAAACATCAACCTCATGTAACTTTTGTATTCCTAATTAAGAAATCATCATTTTGTTTTCCTGTAAACCCTATTCTTAGCACTTTACAGAATAACTGCTGTATGCCTCATGTTGCGAGTACAGATGCAGATTTTCCACCTACTAATGTTTAAAACTCCCCTGATTCCTGATATTTTGATGTTCTACAGGTGTACTGGATTGGTCCCATTTTGGGTGCTTTCCTTGCAGGAGCTTCCTATGAATTTTTCTTTGCATCCAGTGCATCAAGAGAAAAATTGGTTGCCTGTCTCACTTGTAAGGATATAGAAATAGTAGAGGCAGCAAGTATCTCTCGCTCTTCTCTTTCCATGGCCACACAGACCGCAGCACGGACAAGACAATCTGACCAAAAACATGAGCAAAATTAAGAGAAAAAAATACATCAGAAAAACTTGTTTTTATGTGCTGTATACAAATAACAAAGTCTGAGCAAAGATTATTGATTTACAGTACAGACCAACAGAATTCTATTGTACTATATTTTGTACTTGGGGTATTTTTCTGGATCATTAAGTATAAATGTTTATATGTTTACAGTTTTAGCAATCAAAGATTTTTTGTTAGTTACAAAGGTGGACACTGGCACAAAAAGCCCCCATACAAGAATTATATATGGATAAGGCGATATATATGGCGTTTTTTTGCTGCTGCTGAAAACTTCAAGGATGTACCGGTATGTCCTTGCAGAACAAGAGAGGGACCGCCTGGGCGTAAATAGGCTATGGGTGGTCTGGAAGAGGTTAACGAAGCAGAAACAAGTGACTTATTTAGATCTGTAAATCCATTCAGCTTGTCCAATAAAGAGAGCTCCTCTGGTTTTTCTGTCTTTGAGCAAACTTTGGCCACCAAACTGAAAAAGAATTTCTTAAAAGAATAGTGTGGCCAGGTCCTCTGCACCCTCTGCCCCCCGCTAGCTACACCTCTGCTCTGTATTCTTGATGCAGCCATGCAATTATGCACTTGAGCTGACAATGCATTTTAGGATTTGACACAAATAATTTAATTTGATTTATAAAATTGATGTCAATGTTAAGTCTGCTAACTTTGCATAGTTTTGTGTGTGTCTTATGCTTCTTCAATTGTGTTCTGTAGTTTGCATTGCTTTTTACATGACTCCCTGAGTGGAATGATTTTGCAAAAAATAATAGTTCTGGTGAACATACTTTCGCACTGGCAGCCATGCCTACTTTTATCGCCAAAATCACAAAGTGGTGGATAGCGAATTCTCACATCTAAAAAGGGTGCAAACACTTCATAAATCCGGCAAAGGGGGCACAAGAAGGGCACAGCTCACAGCTCACGCCAAAATCAAGCACAAACACATTGGTTAATATGCCCCAATGAGTGGAGTGACTCTTGCTGCCAATTCAGCAGCTGAATAATTGCAATATCTACAGCAATATTGAGTGGGATGCTCTGCCTCAAAATCGGCACCAAATTCTACTATGTGAACGTACCCTAAAGGGTCTGGTCACTTTCTAGTGAAATATATAAAATGTCATAAACTATAAGTGTTCCTTATTGCAGCTCTTCCCTTTAACCTCCCTTCTGCCCATTGATACCATGTTTAAACACTGGATGTGGGGTTTGCGCATCCATAACTGTCAAGATGTTGGCTGTATACTCTTCTGCACAGGCAATGAATGCATTCAGCACACGCGCAGGTACACAAGATTTGTTGTTTTATCTGTGCATGTGATGAATGCATTCAGAGTCTGCACAGGAGAGGATGCAGCTGCACAAATCACATAAACATCATTATATTGAGAGCTGTGAACACGGAGACCACAGTGTTTACATATTACATCCATGGACAGCAAAGAGATCTGAAATTAAAGAGTGGCAGTAAGAAATGAGGTGAATTCACACATGGCAGATCTGTTGCTGAAATTTCATCTAAATGGGACTTTGAGAAAACCAAGTTCTTTCCGCCCTGTTCAGATGAATAGAATGGATATTCAGTTGTATTTATTTTACACCAAATTAACATCATATAAATTTATAGAACTCTAGTAATTTCACCAGAAAGTGGCCAACCCCTCTAAAAGCAGCCAGTAGCTTTCTATTATATATTAGACTGCAAATGTAGCACTGAGCTAATGAAATTTAGCAGTGGGGTAGAAAGACTATAAAGGTGTTTGGACCTTTTACAAGTGTAAATCATTACATACTTTCATTTCTATACCCTTGCCTGTTCCACCACTCTTTATTTTTTGACATTTGCTTGTGTAACATGATTATTCTCATTATAAGATTTATTGCATGTAATGAGTCTCTTACATAAGTTTCTGCTTTATTATGTATTTAGATATCATGTTATTGTAGGTCCATTGACAGCTAAAATACACATAATGCAAAGTAAAATAAATGGTGCAGTCACAGATTTAAGAGAAAAACTTATGTGTCTGTTGTTACAAGTCATTTTCTTAAAGAGAGTCTGCAACCAGAACCTAGTATATGAAACCAGCCCCACAGATAGGCTAGGATCTACTGATTCAAATGGTGTGTTCCCCTTGTGAATGGCTGTTTACCCTGCCCCTTACCTCCTTGGAGCAATGGCAACATCCTTATATTGACACAACAGTCATTTCAGCGATAAGTGCAATGCAACACTGGGCCTAAAACAGAACATGAGGGGCTTACACCATGTTTTTGCATCCTGTTAAAGGTATTGACTTTTGCTGTTGGACAAATTCACCATTTAAAGAGGATACAACAGGATTTAACACTTGATACTGGTAACTTTCTTTCCAATCTTGAAAATAGCTACATAAAAATCTACCTTTTAATAGGATAAAAAACATGCTGTGAACTCAGCTTAGCTTCTCTAACCACAATATATAAAAACACTCTAGAGCTCCACCTAGTGGAAAATGTAAAAGTTTGAGTAAATAATGCAGATTGTTATCACTATGTGCCAAGATGACAGTTTTATAGAAATCATGACTTATATAGAGTCACCTATATATTTTGCTATTTATATTTTAGATGTCTGAAATGCTGAGTGTGCAGGACACAGAAAGTGAGAGGGATCTGAGTTGAATGAAACATCACACACAGCAAGTGCCTTTGTTCACGAGGATGCTCGCACAGCGCTTTGCAAACAATCCCAACTGCACATGGGATAATCCCATAGGGGAGCTGTGGATTTAGGATGCCTCCCCCAGACTGAAAGGAGCCAGATAATTGTACATAGTGGCAAAACCCAGCAGAGATACAAAGTGCCAGTGCAACAAAATCAGCTGAGAGGCTGCCAGATAGAAAGGATGACATTAATACAAACAAACATCTCTATTCCAGCACCGGATTAGCTGACTGGTATCAGCTATATCCTTCCTATATGTGTATAACAGCTACTATATGGATGTTCACTGATTCTGCAAATATGGCTAACACAACTAGTGTATGCATGCTGAGGAAAGCTTGACATCATAGTAACACAGTCCTTACAAGGGAAAGAAAACATTGTAATAGAATTAAAATATAAGCCTTAATAAACTTAGAAATGGAGGAATGGTGATGGCTAAAGACTCTTGTACAAAATTGGGTTAATATGAGCAATAATAATAAAAATCCATTCAGTTTATGAAAGCTTAGACTGAAAGACTAGATTATTAGTGACTACATAGTGTCAAATACATTGGAAAACATTGAGACAATAATTAGTTTGCGTTACACATTTCACTCATAAATGGAACAATTTTACTGTCCTGATTTTTTGCATTAAATGTTATATATGTTATATATATATATATATATATATATATATATATATATATATATATTTTTATTAAACTACCTATGTATTATAACAGGTTATGAGCAAATATAGATGAAGCAGGTAAATGTAAGAATGACTAGTTATTGTCAGTGTTGTACACAAGTGAAAAGCCAGCAGAACAATGACTGTAATATCTGAGCATATAATGTGCTGTGGCCTTATATCAAGTGCTTGCCTGAGGGAGGAGACAGCACACAGAGAAGAGTTAAAACCCCAGCTCTGTGACGTTACCCCTCCTGCCAGGGGGTGGTGTGTATCTGTATAGGGGGATTAAATATGTCACTGCCTCTGCCCCTTATAAATCCCCCCGCCACTCTATAAACAGGTTGGGGGGGAAGTATCCACAGCAGTTGGGAGTTTGGAGCAGTCACTCTGTCCGTTGCTTTTTTGGGTTGTTTTTTAACGTTTAGTTTTTCTTCGTAAGTTTAAATTTTTTGTTAACTTTTTTGTATTGTTTAAAGAGACATTTGAATTTTTGTACAGTTTTGGGGGGTCTTCCATACAAGGTTGGGGCACCTCCTACCATCTCTGAATTTTCCCTTGCCCCATTTCTCTCTCCAAGCTCCTTACACACCACCCGCAATCATGTGGGAATTCCGCTCCTTCTCCTTTTGGAGAGCGGTGTTTGCAGAATTCTTTGCTACCATGTTCTATGTTTTCTTTGGCTTGGGTGCATCTCTAAAGTGGGCTGCTGGGCCAGCTAATGTTTTACTTATAGCATTAGCATTTGGTCTCATTCTGGCCACTATGGTCCAATCTGTTGGCCATGTCAGCGGTGCTCATATTAACCCAGCTGTCACCTTTGCCTTCCTCATCGGCTCACAGATGTCCCTCTTCCGTGCCATTTTTTACATTGCGGCACAACTGCTGGGAGCGGTGGCTGGAGCTGCTGTTCTCTATGGTGTCACTCCAACTGCAATCCGTGGCAACTTGGCTCTTAATACGGTAAATATTTCTAACAAGGGTCTGGCAGAGAGTGCTGAATTTCTGTTGTGTGTTTATTTGCAATACTTTATGACTATTTCTTACAGGAGTAAGGGTTCTGCTATACATGCTGTCTTTACTGCTTATCATACACAGATGAAAAGGACTAACACTGATCAAAAAATGCAAAACACACGTGTAGTTCCAAAACCCACATGTGTAAAAATGCAGATGTGTAATAGCACCCTTAGATTTTACACAAGCTGGACATGTGTGTGAATTTCAGTGAGAAGCTTCTTGTTTTCTTTCAGGCTTTCTTGTATTTTTAAGTGCAAGAACAGCGCAGTCTGCAGTGTTATTCTTGCTACCAAAAGTACTGTAAACCCAATACTCCCTATTCAAGTGTGAAAATGGACACAACATACCTAGTATGCTTCACTATAAATAAGACATAAAACTAGTGTGAACAGAGCCTAACTGCATATCAGCAATTTATTTGGGAAAATTAAAGCTATCCAGCTTAGAGTCCATGCCAAAGAAACTCTTACTGCGTAACATGGGGAATTGTGTAGTAAAACTTATACAATGTAGTCACAACTAAAATGAGTTGGCTTCATAATATATAGCCACTAAGCAGGGAGTCTATAACTATGTCTGTATGAGCGCCTGTAATGATGAACATATATACCGTATATACTTAGTTTCTAGCATAGACATGACTGGAGGCTTTTTGCTTACAGTCTCCGCACAACTACTACTGTATAGCAGCTCTCGTTCTAAAATGTTAATTTTCTATACTAGGTCTGAGCACTGAATATACACATCACAATTGTTTTTATATCATGTAAACTTGTTATTACTGCTGCTTATCTGACATAAACTATGCAGTTTTATATCGTGTATATCAGTTTTGTGAACACTTGAGGGGTTGTCTAGTCAGATAAAACATGCTAAGAAGTGTCTGAAATGATAATTGAATAAACTTGCTATCACTACAATATCTGCCCCACTTGCAGGTTTGTTCTGACACAGAAAGGAGCCCCTTCATTCCTCTCTGTATTGGCAAGGGGGGCCTGGTTGTTAGTCTCACGGCACCAGCTAAACCAGCCTTAGCTATGCTTGGAGTCACACAGCCGGCCCTCGTACAGTGCAGACCCATAGAGAGGGGTCCCTTTCTCTTTTGGAATGAACTTGGAAATGCAGACAATGTTGAAATAGGGACACAAGAGCAGCTATCATAATAAAGGAATATTAATTGGTTGGTATCAGACCCTCAAGGTTTTTTTCAAACAAGTTTTTATTTGGCTGGTCAACCCCTTTTTAAGGGTTCACTCTTATATGCTCTTCAAACAGGCCTTTTTAGGGTGAACTCAGACGGGCATTTGTAGCCAAGAAAATACGGCCCTCGTGATGGGTGTATAACCAAACTCTACATATCGTAGTGACCTGTGATGCTCTGAGTTCCAGCCAAACCAGCAACTTTATTTTCACGTATTGAAATGGTGCTGTAGAATTGTGGTCGATCTAAAACTTAGAGCACTATAGACCACTATAATATAGTGAGTTTGGTTTAGTGCTGTCCTTGGATTATTTCTGGTTCGCCCATTGAAGTGAATGGAACTGGGACCTACATTCTTCATCCTCCTCTACATTCACAGTTGGGCTAAAAGTCCACTGTTCTCAGAATCTATGAGGGTCTCAGCACACCCCCACCAATCAGCAATTTTTTTCCCTATCTAATGCATAGGAGCTGAATAATTTTCAGGCATTGCCCCTTTAAATTACACTAGAAGGCCTATTTTTTACAGGAAATCTCTAAAAAGGAGGATGTTGTTCAGTTTTTAAAGGGATGAATAACACATATGTCCAGTTTACATGTATATTTGTGAATTTTTAGCTCCTTTTATAAATAAATTTAGTTTGTACTTTAGGTTTAGTAATGTTTAAGAAAAATATGCAAGCAGCATTCATAGCAACAGTGACACACATAATATAACACATAACTAGAAATCCAAGTGCTATACTGTACGTTAGTGGTGAAACGCAATACTAAATACAGTATGTAGTGTTTGATATTACAAATGTGATCACCAAGTCTCTGTTTTTGGCTGCTTTTTGAGTGTTGACCGTTAAAGGGAACTTGTCACCAGGATGCAGCACTGTCAGGTAGCATATTAAATATCTTTTATAGATTTCCCTCTGTTATATTAAAAATCACCCATTTACCTATAAAATCACCTCTGAAGTCTGTAAATGCTCTGAGCAGATTCATACTGGCCTATTTTCTGAGAAGAGTCATGCTGAGAGGCTGGAGTGGGGGATAACTGCACATGCAGATATATTGGGATCTGTAGCACCAAGAATCCTGGGTCTGATGTCGTTCTAAAGCTGAGAATCTGTTCTTTAAAACGGCACCTATATTCTACAGAAGTCAAGATACAGATAGGTAAAGACATAGTTAGGAATGGAACCTACATCTGCAAATTCCATTTTCAACTGCGTCTTTAACCGCTGACGGCTCTGCTTCTGTAACACACAGAACCGTATGTCTGGTGCAGTGTAAAAGCTGAGATTCTCAGGTTTAAGACAACTTCAGAGCCAAGGTGCTAGAGAGCCCAATATATCTGTATCTGAATTTATTCAGACGTAATTTTTTTTTTTTACTGATGCATCAAGTATGAATATCAATGCATTTCTGTTGTGATTTTTTTTTTTTTTTTTAAGGAAACTGGGAGAATTTTAATATAATAGTGGGAAATATTTCATACCCTACCTGGCAGTGCTGTCGGTTTGGTGGTGAAAGTCCTGGTGACAAGTTCCCTTTAAGTGCAAAGCAGCTGATCTGCAATTATTATAAATTTTTAATAATAATCGACTAATGGAAACTGATAATTCTCATACATTCAGTCATTCTGAATCAAGCAATGCTGTAAACTACACTATTTGCAAAGAATTGTATGTAGATATTACGACTGTCTTTAATCTGAATTTCAAAAATCCACGTGTTTGCTACCAAAACAACTCATCATTATGAAGGAAACCATTCTGAAGTTGTAGACATTTGTGCAACAGATCTGTCATATGGATATATGCCCTTTAAAAAAAAGTTTTGAAATTTACAAATAGAAATACAGCTAATATTCCACATCTATTGTATTTGCAGTCATATACTTTTTGGTTTCAATTGGAGTGATGGAAAATAGTTTGGAGGTGCAGAAATCTCTGAGTTGGAGGAATGCCACAGCTCCTTCATCTAAGTGATCAGATACATAAAGATAAGGCCAGGGCAACTCAGCAAATTGTTTTAGGACTTTATTTTAACTACTGAGGCCTGGTTCACATCTGTGTTCAGTATTCCGTTCGGTGAGCTTATGAAAGCACACGGACCTCATAGACTATGATGGAGTCCGTGTGTTTTCCACACGGAACATGCGGACAGAAAAGTACTTCATGAACCACTTTCCTGTCTGTATGACTCGTGTGGACGCCATTATAGTCTATGGGGTCCGTTTGCTTTCAGTGCTCACCACTTGTCAATACGTTCAGTATTCCATTTGGGGGTCCCCATGAGGACTCCCAGAACGGAATACCAAACGCAGATGTGAACTGGGACTGAGCTACAGCTACAGTCCGATTTTTGTTTAACCTCTTCTGCTCCATACTGTTAAGTCACGCTGAAGGTAATAGTACAGCGCAGTTCTTTAGCCAGTACAATTGCTGTGCTTGCTACATAGTTCTAGATAATACAGTTAATACCTTGGAATATGCAGGAGTTAGACAATGGCAGCTTAACTTCCCAGATGCTGTGATCAATAACAATCACAGTATCTGGGTGGACAGCAGCTCCCTCGGTTAGATTGTGAGCAGACACTGGCCCACAGGTGAATCCCCTGGTGAGGCTAGTAGGCCCTTAGTCCCTCCAACCCTGCCTGAGTGGTGCAAGCCATAGTACAATCACTGCACTAAATAGAGGTAGGCAACATACAACATGTCACACAGCTTATGTGCCCATATAATAAACTGGGTAGACAATTTAACAAACTTTCCAGTTTACTATATATAGATGTATTGGGTGCACA